>NW_022164186.1:0-2282 GCF_008728515.1 Papio anubis
TGCCTGTTTGCTTAAAGCGCAATATTGGGGTGGGAGTTACCCGATTTTCCAGGTGTTGTGTGTCTCAGTTCCCCTGGCTAGGAAAAGGGATTCCCTTCCCCCTTGCGCTTCCCAGGTGAGGCGATCGTCCGGCACTCCCCAGTGAGATGAACCCAGTACCTCAGTTGAAAATGTAGAAATCACCGGTCTTCTGTGTTGCTGGCGCTGGGAGTTGGAGACTGGAGCTGTTCCTATTCGGCCATCTTGCTCCGCCGCAAAATACTATTAACAAAATGTCAGATTGGATTCAGATATCACCAGTTTTTCCCCTAATTTTCTGTTTGTTTCTTGTTTTCTGTTGCAGGGTCCAATCCAGGATCCTGTATTGCTTTCTGTGGTAATATATTCTTAATCTCCTGCAATCTGTGATAGATTTTCAGGCTTCTGTTGTCTTTCATGATCTTGACGTTTTAAAGAGCACTAGTCAGTTATGTTGTAGAATGTGCTTTGATTTGAGTTTGCCTGATATTTTCATGTGATTAGACTGACATCATTCATTATGGGGAAAATACCAAAGAGGTTTTGTGCCCTTCTCAGTACATCATACATTATATCAATATGTCTTATTACTAGTAAGGTTAACCTTAGTTAAAATAGTGTCAGCCAAAGTTACCCACTGAAAAGTTTCTGCTTTCCAATGTGTAATTAATAAATACTTTGGGGCAGATAATTTGAGTGTATGCCAAAATTATTCTATCTAAACTTTTGCCTATTAATTTTAGCATTTATCAGTGGATCTTTCATGCAGCAATTATTACTCCTGTGAACTATTGGTGATTTTCTATTTTTTTCTTTCTTTCTACATTTAATTAATTGATATTCTTCTGTATGAGTTTTCATACTTTCTCCATTTATCACCTATTTATTCAATAAATATATCAGCATGAATCATAAATGTATATTTCATTATTTGGGTTATAATTTTATTGATGTTATTATTTACTTTGTTGATCAGATTGTTCCAAGTTCTGCCCTTGGGCCATCTTTTGAGTAGGCTCCTATGTCATTTTGACATGCCCCCATCTGTTTTATTCCCTAACACTTTCTTACTTTCTGGCACCACAGGGTGTCCCATGTTTACCTTGTATTTCCCATACCCCAGTCCTGTGAATAAACAGTTCTCCAGAGAGTGCTGGTTTCCTTTACTGGAGAATGGCATTTAGAAGCTATGAGCTGAGTGCTAGGTGTGCTCATTGTCACTAGGATATTCACAGGTTATAGGCTGTCTTAGCAAGCAGAACTAATGTGTATACTAAGCCAAGTATGCATACATATTTATATTAATTTCTATATTTATATTTTAAAATATGATTTGATATGATATATCCATCTTAAATTTCAGCACAACAGAGTTTCTTCTATCTGCCTTCTTGTTTATTTGTAACTTTCTTCTCTAACAGTGAGAAACCTGGCTCTCATTATTTTCAATGTACTTACTCATTTCTTCAACCTTAGTTGAACCCTATCAATGTACTTACTTGTTAAACCCTAGTGTATTTTGTTTGTTTGTTTGTTTTTGATACTGGTAAGGAGTTTGAGAATTGCCCATCCCTACTCCTATGAGAAACAAATTTACCTACTATAGTAGAGTGTTTGTGTGCAGTTTTTCTTGTCTTTAATCTTACAGTATCAGGGCAAAATGTTGTTCCAAAGTGATTTAGTTCATTTTTTTTATTCCTTATTCCCTTCAGTAGGGTAATGCCATAAATGTTTATTATGGCTAGATTTATTTGAAATAGTCTGCATTTATCTTAAGTTCTGCTGATATCCTAATTTAGGTGTTTAAAATTGCATTTAGCAAAATTTATTCTTTGTAAGGTACAGTTATATGGAATCTAACAAATGCATAGAACCATACTTCCACGGTACGAAGCAGAACAGTTTCATCACTCAAAGATTCCTCATTAACTGCTTCTTTGTACTCAATTTCTCTTCGCCATTGATATCTGGCAAACAGTGGCCTGTTCTATATCTTTATATTTTGCCTTTTTTAAGAATGCCATATAAGTAGAATGAAACAATGCATTATCATTTCAGTTGTTTTTTTTTTTTTTTGCTTAGAAAAACGCATTTAGGATTCATTTACGTTCAATGAATCCATGGTTTATTTCTTTTCACAACATACTACTCAGCAAATTAGTATGTATGATGTTTTGCTTATTCATTCATCAGGTTTTTTTTTTTTTTTTTTAAATTTATTTATTATTATTATACTGTAAGTTGTAGGGTACATGTGCATAACG
>NW_022164187.1:0-2282 GCF_008728515.1 Papio anubis
TGCCTGTTTGCTTAAAGCGCAATATTGGGGTGGGAGTTACCCGATTTTCCAGGTGTTGTGTGTCTCAGTTCCCCTGGCTAGGAAAAGGGATTCCCTTCCCCCTTGCGCTTCCCAGGTGAGGCGATCGTCCGGCACTCCCCAGTGAGATGAACCCAGTACCTCAGTTGAAAATGTAGAAATCACCGGTCTTCTGTGTTGCTGGCGCTGGGAGTTGGAGACTGGAGCTGTTCCTATTCGGCCATCTTGCTCCGCCGCAAAATACTATTAACAAAATGTCAGATTGGATTCAGATATCACCAGTTTTTCCCCTAATTTTCTGTTTGTTTATTGTTTTCTGTTGCAGGGTCCAATCCAGGATCCTGTATTGCTTTCTGTGGTAATATATTCTTAATCTCCTGCAATCTGTGATAGATTTTCAGGCTTCTGTTGTCTTTCATGATCTTGACGTTTTAAAGAGCACTAGTCAGTTATGTTGTAGAATGTGCTTTGATTTGAGTTTGCCTGATATTTTCATGTGATTAGACTGACATCATTCATTATGGGGAAAATACCAAAGAGGTTTTGTGCCCTTCTCAGTACATCATACATTATATCAATATGTCTTATTACTAGTAAGGTTAACCTTAGTTAAAATAGTGTCAGCCAAAGTTACCCACTGAAAAGTTTCTGCTTTCCAATGTGTAATTAATAAATACTTTGGGGCAGATAATTTGAGTGTATGCCAAAATTATTCTATCTAAACTTTTGCCTATTAATTTTAGCATTTATCAGTGGATCTTTCATGCAGCAATTATTACTCCTGTGAACTATTGGTGATTTTCTATTTTTTTCTTTCTTTCTACATTTAATTAATTGATATTCTTCTGTATGAGTTTTCATACTTTCTCCATTTATCACCTATTTATTCAATAAATATATCAGCATGAATCATAAATGTATATTTCATTATTTGGGTTATAATTTTATTGATGTTATTATTTACTTTGTTGATCAGATTGTTCCAAGTTCTGCCCTTGGGCCATCTTTTGAGTAGGCTCCTATGTCATTTTGACATGCCCCCATCTGTTTTATTCCCTAACACTTTCTTACTTTCTGGCACCACAGGGTGTCCCATGTTTACCTTGTATTTCCCATACCCCAGTCCTGTGAATAAACAGTTCTCCAGAGAGTGCTGGTTTCCTTTACTGGAGAATGGCATTTAGAAGCTATGAGCTGAGTGCTAGGTGTGCTCATTGTCACTAGGATATTCACAGGTTATAGGCTGTCTTAGCAAGCAGAACTAATGTGTATACTAAGCCAAGTATGCATACATATTTATATTAATTTCTATATTTATATTTTAAAATATGATTTGATATGATATATCCATCTTAAATTTCAGCACAACAGAGTTTCTTCTATCTGCCTTCTTGTTTATTTGTAACTTTCTTCTCTAACAGTGAGAAACCTGGCTCTCATTATTTTCAATGTACTTACTCATTTCTTCAACCTTAGTTGAACCCTATCAATGTACTTACTTGTTAAACCCTAGTGTATTTTGTTTGTTTGTTTGTTTTTGATACTGGTAAGGAGTTTGAGAATTGCCCATCCCTACTCCTATGAGAAACAAATTTACCTACTATAGTAGAGTGTTTGTGTGCAGTTTTTCTTGTCTTTAATCTTACAGTATCAGGGCAAAATGTTGTTCCAAAGTGATTTAGTTCATTTTTTTTATTCCTTATTCCCTTCAGTAGGGTAATGCCATAAATGTTTATTATGGCTAGATTTATTTGAAATAGTCTGCATTTATCTTAAGTTCTGCTGATATCCTAATTTAGGTGTTTAAAATTGCATTTAGCAAAATTTATTCTTTGTAAGGTACAGTTATATGGAATCTAACAAATGCATAGAACCATACTTCCACGGTACGAAGCAGAACAGTTTCATCACTCAAAGATTCCTCATTAACTGCTTCTTTGTACTCAATTTCTCTTCGCCATTGATATCTGGCAAACAGTGGCCTGTTCTATATCTTTATATTTTGCCTTTTTTAAGAATGCCATATAAGTAGAATGAAACAATGCATTATCATTTCAGTTTTTTTTTTTTTTTTTTGCTTAGAAAAACGCATTTAGGATTCATTTACGCTCAATGAATCCATGGTTTATTTCTTTTCACAACATACTACTCAGCAAATTAGTATGTATGATGTTTTGCTTATTCATTCATCAGGTTTTTTTTTTTTTTTTTTAAATTTATTTATTATTATTATACTGTAAGTTGTAGGGTACATGTGCATAACG
>NW_022164188.1:0-2282 GCF_008728515.1 Papio anubis
GTGGCACCCAAAGCCTCGCCCCCAGTCCCTAGGGCAGAAGCCACAGAGCTGGCATTGTTTCCACTGAGTCCAGAAGAAGGAGCCAAAAGCTGATCCTCAGCACAAATCAAAGCCCAATATGGAGACAGAATAACTGCTTCTAGGCGGAGAGTAGGCAAGCTGAGGGCAAAAAAAGGGGGAGTTTTTGCAGCCACCTCATCTTTAGAAACAAGGGGAAAACTAGATCCTTTTCCACTGTTATGGTCTACAAGGTACTCTACTGCTCCAAGGGGATCTGAAAGTACAAAAGGATCTAAACAAATAAGGAGAACTTTTCCCAGGCTGGAGATAAGAATGACAAACAGAAAGATGGGTGAATGTAATAAGGTGTAGGAAGATGATGCTGGGAACCTCCGTTCTTCACATGGCTGCCAGCCCCATAGAGGACAACACAGTAAGAACAAGGACAACCACTCCAGACTGGTATAGCTGGGGAAGCTTCAGGCCTTTTCCTAGTCCACATCAAATGTCAGATCCCATTCTAGGTATGATACATGAGAGGGAAGACGAGTGCAAACTTAGCTTTGTGGATCAGTGCTGGTCCCAGACACAGGGACTTCACGAGTTCCAAATAAGACTCAAAGTTCCCAGGGAGTAACAGGGCTGACATGCCAAAAAGAGAGACCCCTGCACTCAAAGCAATACCAGTGCCGCTGTGGCAGATGGACATCGCCATGGGAAGAGACCAACTGTAGATAGTGATGTGGGGAGATACAGGACGGTTTGAACCCATAATGTTCTTATTCCAGAACCACTCCATCTCTTCTTTGGCTGTGGTTCCCAAAGGAATGGCATTTCTGATACAGAGCTGAGGGCTAAAGTGGGCTCGGAGGCAATGACGACCAACATGTCTCAGCAAGAGTGCAGCCATCTTGGGTTTCGGTCTGGACGGAAGTCTGGTCACCGGAAAGATGAAGGCATGATTAGAGGATTGGAACTTCTAGCCTCCTAGGAGGGGAGAGGAGCAGAAGATTAAGCTCATCACCAATGACCAGTGATTTAGTCAGCCATTCCTGTGTAATGAAGCGTCCATAAAAACCCAAGAGGATAGGGTTCAGGGAGCTTCCAGATACCTGAATACATGGCGGCTTCTGGAGGGTGGTGCTCCCTCGGAGGGTATGAAACTCTACACCCCTTCCCAAAACCCGTCCCTGTGCAACTCTTTATCTGTATTTTTGGTAATGTTCTTTGTAATAGCCAGGAAACACAAGGTTTGTTGTTTTTTTTGTGTTTTTTTTGTTTGTTTGTTTGTTTGTTTTTGTTTTTGTTTTTTGCTTCCCTAAGCTCTGTGAGCTGCTCGAGCAAATTAATGAAACCCAAGGAGGAGTCATGGGAACCATAACTTGAAGTTAGGCATTCTGGAGGCCCAGAATTGTGACTGGTGAGGGGAAGGGGCAGCCTTGGGGACTGCACCCTCAACTTGTGAGGAATTGATTTAGAGGACCCCCAGCTGGTGTCTGCTGCAGGACTGATTGATTGCTTGTTGGTGCGGAAAAGTCTTCCCCTCATTTGGTCACAGAAGTCTTCTGTGTTTATTATTGTTCTTGTACTTTGAGAGCAGAGAAAAATACATTGTGGTCATTTTTTTTTTCACACATAAGATGGGTAAAGGGGTTACAGTGCACGTTGTTCTAACTGCTCTTAGTCGGTTAGTCCAGAAATCATGCTATATTTGACACTGTTAGCTTATGATACAAATTTTGTTAATGATACCAGTGAGACTGATAGGGTTCATTTAGGATTATAATTGTACACAGCAGTTCCTTTTAAGGACCACATTTTGATAATTCCCATTCTTCCTTGCATTTTATAGATGCAAAGGAGGGGCAGTAAGAGTTCTTAATGCATTAATTTCCTACCAATAGTATAATTAACATTCTAGGATAATATCTAGGTATGGCCCCAAGGGAATACTTTGTAATAAAGCATCAGTCTTACACCTTTTTAAAACACAAAGTCTAAAGCATGCAGAAAAGCATGCACGGTTTTTAAAAATAAAGGTAGAGTTCTGCTCTGTTGCCCAGCCTGTTCTTGAACTTCAGGGCTCCTCAAGCGATCCTTCAGCCTTAGCCTACCAGGCCCTTTTATGCTTTCAGTATTCTATGTGTTTCTATTATTGATTTAAAAGGTATTTTACTTTTTTCTTTAACAGTGGATGGGAGTTCTGAAGACTCTGTAATCAGGTAGGATTTACAGATTTTAAATATTTATCTGTTAACCAAGGGAATACAGGGAAAAGAAAC
>NW_022164189.1:0-2280 GCF_008728515.1 Papio anubis
CCACTGCACTCCAGCCTGGGCGACAGAGCGAGACTCCATCTCAAAAAAAAAAAAGAGAAATGTAAAGTGCTTAGCACAGGACCTGGCTCAATCAATGCTACCTCTCTTTTTCCTCTTCTTCTCTGTCCATTTAGTGTGAGTAGGTTAATTCCTGTCATGATTTGCTCACTTTTTCATTCACTCATTTAGTGATCTACTATTGCCGGGCATGGTGCGGGGCTCAGGGAACATAGTAACGAACACAATGAAGTCCCTGCTCTCACGGATCTCACAGGGTGAAGAGAAGAGAATCAAACACATAAATAATGTGTCAAACAGATGATACGAATAAGAAAATTACAATCTGTGCTGGGCGCGGTGGCTCACGCCTGTGATCCCAGCACTTTGGGAGGCCAAGCCGGGCGGATCACGAGGTCAGGAGTTCAGGACCAGCCTGACCAACGTGGTGAAACCCCGTCTCTACTAAAAACACAAAAATCAGTTGGGCGTGGTGATGCATGCCTGTAGTCCCAGCTACTCGGGAGGCTGAGGCAGGGGAATGGCTTGAACCCTGGAGGCGGAGATTGCAGTGAGCCGAGGTCATGCCACTGCACTCCAGCTTGGGGGACAGAGCAAGACTCCATCTCAAAAAAAAAAAAAAAAATTACAATCTGTGATAAGGGCCATCAAAGAGACTTACAAGGTAATGTGAAAGAATAAAGAGGGGAACCTACTTTAGATTTGGGGTGAGGAAAGTTCTCTTTGAGGAAGTAAGTTTTAGGCTGATGCCTTGTGACAGGCAGAGTTCTAAGATGGTCCCCAAGATTCCCAGCCTCTGTATGCAGCTGCTCTGCTTGAGTGTGGGTGGGCCTGTGCGTATGACAGATTTCACCCCTGTGATTAGGCTATACACAAAGGTGAAGGGATTCTGCAGATGTAATTAAGACTTCCAATCAGTTGACTTTGATTTAATCAAAATGGAGATTATTCTGGGTGGGCCTGACCTAATTAGGCAAAACCCTGAGGCCGGGCAAGTGGCTCATGCCTGTAATCCCAGCACTTTGGGAGGTCGAGGCGGGCTGATCACTTGAGGTCAAAAGATCGAGACCAGCCTGGCTAACACAGTGAAAGCCCGTCTCTACTGAAAATACAAAAATTAGCTGGGCATGGTGACAGGCGCCTGTCATCCCAGCTACTCAGGAAGCTGAAGCAGGAGAATCACTTGAACCCAGGAGGCAGAGGTTGCAGTGAGCCATGATCATGCCACTGCCCTCCAGCCTGGGCGACAGAAGGATCTGTCTTGGAAAACAAAAAACCAAAAAAACAAAAACAAAAACAAAAAAATAGAACCCTGAGCACAGGACCTAGTTTAAAAATGGTAGACTAAGGCCAGACGCGGTGGATCACACCTGTAATCTCACCACTTTGGACAATGCGATGAAACCTCGTCTCTACGAAAATACAAAAAGTAGCCAGGCGTGGTAGCAATGGCCTGTAGTCCCAGCTACTGGGAGGCTGAGGTGGGAGGATGACTTGGGCCCAGGAGGTCAAGTGTGCGGTGAGCCATGATCATGCCATTGCACTCCAGTCCTGGCGACAGACAAAGACCTTGTCTCAAAAAAAAAAAAAGAGCCAGACTCCTGCGCTTAGACGTTGTAAGATAATAAATGTAAGTTGTTTTAAGCCACTATGTTTATAATAATTTCTTACACAGCAATAAAACTAATACAGACTTGAAAAAGGGGTGGGACTTAGAATAATGAAGGGAAGAGCATCTCCAACAGGGAACAGCATCTGTGAAGGCACAGAGGTAGGAAAGAGCTTAAGTGATCATAATGATCGCTTACATTTACGGAGCTGAGTGCTTACTATGTGTCAAACTTTCTGCTAAGCGCTTCACATGGTCTGTTTGAGAAATGGACATTGCCGCTGCTAGCTGCTAAAGGCTGAAGTGAAAAGTACTGAAGGAGGGTCACAGGAAGGAAGATTAGCAAGAGTAGGTTCACATGTCGTCTTGTAAACCATGTTGAGAATTTTTGGGCTGGGTGCGGGGGTCTCACACCTGTAATCCCAGCACTTTGGAAGGCCAAGGCGGGCAGATCACCTGAGGTCAGGAGTTCGAGACCAGCCTGGCCAACATGGCAAAACCCTGTCTCTACTAAAAATACAAAAACTGGCCGGGCGCGGTGGCTCAAGCCTGTAATCCCAGCACTTTGGGAGGCCGAGGCGGGTGGATCACGAGGTCAGGAGATCGAGACCATCCTGGCTAACATGGTGAAACCCCGTCTCTACTGAAAATAC
>NW_022164190.1:0-2280 GCF_008728515.1 Papio anubis
AAGGAAAGAAAGAAAAAGAAAGAGCAGGGAGGGAGGGAGGAAGGAAGGAAGGAAGGGAAGGAAGGGCAGAAAGAAAGAAAGGAAGGAAGGAAAGAAAGAAGGGAAGAAAGAAAGAGAGAGAGGGGGAGGGAAGGAAGGGAAGAAAGAAAGAAAAAGAAAGGAAGGAAGGAAGGAAAGAAGGAAGGAAGAGAGAAAGGTGATCTTGGGAGAAGGGGAGATCTGAGGGAGGGAGAAGGGGGCACATGAGCCCATACTTGGCTTCCTCCAGGATTATGGGCAGAGCAGGGGAATTTTTTCTTGATTTCTAGGACCACAGTCAGGATCTGGAGAGCAAGGGCTAGGAACCCAGCCACATGGCTCTTCAAGCCTAGCCCACTCACTCTGGACCAGCATGGAGCTGTCACTGCCCAACTGAGTGACAAGCATTTTCCATACGTTTTCTCTGCTTAGACGCCTACCATGAGGTCTCCTCATCACCTCCCTAGCAGATGCCAACACCCCTGCCTTTGTGGAAAGCCCTCTAGCCATTGCTTCCCATTTCTTTTTGTCCTTTTCTCCACCATGTCATTCCCTCATGTCATTCCAGCTAATCAGCAGGGACTTTTTGAGCACCCAAAACGTGGGACTTCTTGAGTAACCCAAAACTTTACTCCCAGTGAGATGGGAGCCTCGGTAGGCCGGGAGCAGAGAGTGACATGACCTGGCTTCCCCCTTGAAAAGGTCACTTTGGCTGCTGTGTGAGGAGCCAATTGCTGGGCTCAAGGGCAGAAGCAGTTGCAATCACCCAAGCCAGGCTAGGGCTGCCGAAATAGCTGACGGCTAAGCGCGGTCTTGTCTGCATCTGGATGACCAGCTCCTGACTACTCGTGCCGTGCTCAGTGCCAGCTACGACAGGTGCTGGAGGATACCACAGAGAACAAACAGACCAAAATTCCTGTCCTCGTGAATTTATATTCTAATGGATAAGAAAGACAATAAATTAGAGAGAGATGTTAGTTACTAAAAAGTGCTAAGAAGAAAAAAGCAGGAAGGGGAATATGAATTATCCAGGAGCAGGGGTGAATGTTCCATATGGTGGCCCAAAAAAGCCTGCACTGAGAAGGTGAACATTTGAGTAAAGATCTCAAGGAAAAGGGGGAGCAATTTGGGAGCCAATGGATATCTGGGAGAAAAGATTTCCAGGCAGAGGGAACAGCCCACCAGGATCAAAGGCCTTGAGGGTGAATGTGCCTGGTTTTCTTTTCATTTCTTTTCTTTTTTCTTTTTCTTTTTTGAGACAGGGTCTCACTCTCACCTTGTCACCCAGGTTGGAGTGCAGTGGTGCAATCACAGCTCACTGCAGCCTCGACCTCCTGGGCTATAGGTGTGCACCACCATGCCTGGCTAATCTGGCTAATTTTTTTTTTTTTTTTTTTTTTGTAGAGGCAGGGTCTCAGTATGTTGCCCGGGCTGCTCTCAAACTCCTGGGCTCAACTGATCCTCTGGCCTCGGCTTCCCATAGTGTTGAGATTACAGGTGTGAGCCACCGCATCTGGCCGTGTCTGCTGTTTTCAAAGGAAAGCAAGGAGATCAGCATGGCTGGAAAGAAAGGAGGGGAGAGGACAGTGGCAGGGGATGTGGTCAGAGAGGTAATGTGAGGCCTGTGCAGAGAGGGCCTTTTAGGTCATTACAAGGGCTTGGCCTTTTATTCCCAGTGAGATGGGAGCCTTGGCAGGATGGGAGCAGAGAGTGACGTGACCTGGCTTCCCTCTTGAAAAGGCCACTTTGGCTGCTGTGTGGGGAGCAAATTGCTGGGCTCAAGGGCAGAAGCAGTTGCAGTCACCCAAGTGAGAGATGATGGTGGCTTGGAACTGGTTGGTGACTGTGGTGGCAGTGAGAAGTGGTCAGGCTCTGGATATATTTTGAAGCTGTTAGAATTTGCTAGCCGGGCGCGGTGGCTCAAGCCTGTAATCCCAGCACTTTGGGAGGCCGAGACGGGCGGATCACGAGGTCAGGAGATCGAGACCATCCTGGCTAACAAGGTGAAACCCCATCTCAACTAAAAAATACAAAAAATAGGCCGGGCGCGGTGGCTCAAGCCTGTAATCCCAGCACTTTGGGAGGCCGAGATGGGCGGATCACAAGGTCAGGAGATCGAGACCATCCTGGCTAACACGGTGAAACCCCGTCTCTACTAAAAAATACAAAAAACTAGCCGGGCGAGGTGGCGGGCGCCTGTAGTCCCAGCTACTCTGGAGGCTGAGGCAGGAGAATGGCGTGAACCCGGGAGGCGGAGCTTGC
>NW_022164191.1:0-2280 GCF_008728515.1 Papio anubis
CCACTGCACTCCAGCCTGGGCGACAGAGCGAGACTCCATCTCAAAAAAAAAAAAGAGAAATGTAAAGTGCTTAGCACAGGACCTGGCTCAATCAATGCTACCTCTCTTTTTCCTCTTCTTCTCTGTCCATTTAGTGTGAGTAGGTTAATTCCTGTCATGATTTGCTCACTTTTTCATTCACTCATTTAGTGATCTACTATTGCCGGGCATGGTGCGGGGCTCAGGGAACATAGTAACGAACACAATGAAGTCCCTGCTCTCACGGATCTCACAGGGTGAAGAGAAGAGAATCAAACACATAAATAATGTGTCAAACAGATGATACGAATAAGAAAATTACAATCTGTGCTGGGCGCGGTGGCTCACGCCTGTGATCCCAGCACTTTGGGAGGCCAAGCCGGGCGGATCACGAGGTCAGGAGTTCAGGACCAGCCTGACCAACGTGGTGAAACCCCGTCTCTACTAAAAACACAAAAATCAGTTGGGCGTGGTGATGCACGCCTGTAGTCCCAGCTACTCGGGAGGCTGAGGCAGGGGAATGGCTTGAACCCTGGAGGCGGAGATTGCAGTGAGCCGAGGTCATGCCACTGCACTCCAGCTTGGGGGACAGAGCAAGACTCCATCTCAAAAAAAAAAAAAAAAATTACAATCTGTGATAAGGGCCATCAAAGAGACTTACAAGGTAATGTGAAAGAATAAAGAGGGGAACCTACTTTAGATTTGGGGTGAG
The DNA here is from genome assembly GCF_008728515.1 of Papio anubis. Taxonomy (NCBI): domain Eukaryota; kingdom Metazoa; phylum Chordata; class Mammalia; order Primates; family Cercopithecidae; genus Papio; species Papio anubis. The sequence goes on from NW_022164191.1 coordinate 731, forward strand.
GAAAGTTCTCTTTGAGGAAGTAAGTTTTAGGCTGATGCCTTGTGACAGGCAGAGTTCTAAGATGGTCCCCAAGATTCCCAGCCTCTGTATGCAGCTGCTCTGCTTGAGTGTGGGTGGGCCTGTGCGTATGACAGATTTCACCCCTGTGATTAGGCTATACACAAAGGTGAAGGGATTCTGCAGATGTAATTAAGACTTCCAATCAGTTGACTTTGATTTAATCAAAATGGAGATTATTCTGGGTGGGCCTGACCTAATTAGGCAAAACCCTGAGGCCGGGCAAGTGGCTCATGCCTGTAATCCCAGCACTTTGGGAGGTCGAGGCGGGCTGATCACTTGAGGTCAAAAGATCGAGACCAGCCTGGCTAACACAGTGAAAGCCCGTCTCTACTGAAAATACAAAAATTAGCTGGGCATGGTGACAGGCGCCTGTCATCCCAGCTACTCAGGAAGCTGAAGCAGGAGAATCACTTGAACCCAGGAGGCAGAGGTTGCAGTGAGCCATGATCATGCCACTGCCCTCCAGCCTGGGCGACAGAAGGATCTGTCTTGGAAAACAAAAAACCAAAAAAACAAAAACAAAAACAAAAAAATAGAACCCTGAGCACAGGACCTAGTTTAAAAATGGTAGACTAAGGCCAGACGCGGTGGATCACACCTGTAATCTCACCACTTTGGACAATGCGATGAAACCTCGTCTCTACGAAAATACAAAAAGTAGCCAGGCGTGGTAGCAATGGCCTGTAGTCCCAGCTACTGGGAGGCTGAGGTGGGAGGATGACTTGGGCCCAGGAGGTCAAGTGTGCGGTGAGCCATGATCATGCCATTGCACTCCAGTCCTGGCGACAGACAAAGACCTTGTCTCAAAAAAAAAAAAAGAGCCAGACTCCTGCGCTTAGACGTTGTAAGATAATAAATGTAAGTTGTTTTAAGCCACTATGTTTATAATAATTTCTTACACAGCAATAAAACTAATACAGACTTGAAAAAGGGGTGGGACTTAGAATAATGAAGGGAAGAGCATCTCCAACAGGGAACAGCATCTGTGAAGGCACAGAGGTAGGAAAGAGCTTAAGTGATCATAATGATCGCTTACATTTACGGAGCTGAGTGCTTACTATGTGTCAAACTTTCTGCTAAGCGCTTCACATGGTCTGTTTGAGAAATGGACATTGCCGCTGCTAGCTGCTAAAGGCTGAAGTGAAAAGTACTGAAGGAGGGTCACAGGAAGGAAGATTAGCAAGAGTAGGTTCACATGTCGTCTTGTAAACCATGTTGAGAATTTTTGGGCTGGGTGCGGGGGTCTCACACCTGTAATCCCAGCACTTTGGAAGGCCAAGGCGGGCAGATCACCTGAGGTCAGGAGTTCGAGACCAGCCTGGCCAACATGGCAAAACCCTGTCTCTACTAAAAATACAAAAACTGGCCGGGCGCGGTGGCTCAAGCTTGTAATCCCAGCACTTTGGGAGGCCGAGGCGGGTGGATCACGAGGTCAGGAGATCGAGACCATCCTGGCTAACATGGTGAAACCCCGTCTCTACTGAAAATAC
>NW_022164192.1:0-2279 GCF_008728515.1 Papio anubis
CCTCTCTGGCATCGCAAGCGTAATGAGTAGTTTGAACTTTGTTTGTACATTTAGCAGTTTGAAATGTATTGGAAGTTTGGCTGATAAACAGTTGCCCACGTCGTGGTCTGTTTATCTTACCGCAATTCTCCTGCTATTGACACTACCCGTGCTAACCTCCGCTTTTCTGATGCTCTTATCGGATAGGATGTACAACACAATGTTGTTCGATCCGGTTAATACTGGTGATCCTATCCTATACCAGCATTTATTCTGGATATTCGGTCATCCGGAAGTTTATGTACTTATACTTCCAGCATTTGGAATTGTAAGCCTCATATTATCATGTTACACGTCTAGGGAAACCTTTGGTAACCAAACTATGATTATAGCTATGGCTTCCATCGCATTAATCGGTTGCCTAGTCTGGGTACATCATATGTACACTTCCGGTATTGAGGTAGATACGCGTAGCTATTTTACTACCACAACTATATTGATAGCCTTACCTACAGGTAATAAAATATTCAATTGGATATGTACAGTTCAAGGTGCCCTATCTTCAAAGTACTTGGGAATAGTACAAGTGGTACTATCTTTTATTATAACATTTACGTTAGGCGGAACTACAGGAGTTGTATTGGGTAATGCTGGAGTGGATATAGCTCTACACGATACTGCTTATGTGGTAGCTCACTTTCATTTCGTACTTAGTATTGGCGCAATATTTGCTCTTATAGCATTTGTATCTTTGATACAAAGGTTAATGCTAGATATTGTACTATCCAATAGGATGCTATTGCTTTTCGTACCGTGTATCCTATTTTCTATTATAATTACTTTTACACCTATGCACTTCCTAGGGTTTACTACATTGCCACGTCGTATTCCCGACTACGGTGATGAGGTATGGGCATGGAATACCTTATGTAGCCTAGGGGCTAATATGGTATTCTTGCTTAAAGTCTTACTTGCATACTTTATAACCTTATAGGTATAAAACATACTAGGCATGCAATACCGGACAGGGCCAATTGATATCTGTAGGGTATGTTTAGCATCGTGTACTTTACAGTAACTAATCTGAACTAGAAACCAGAACTTCTATTTTTAGAGAGCTATTAAGTAGACGTGCTGCAGCACTCTACTAGCTAATCATTTGTACAATAATTATGTCAAAGTGTACCTGTAGAGTCTATAAGATAGATTTTATCCTAGTAAGTTTTCTCGCCTGTTCATTATTCTTATAGAATACTAATGAATTCTCTGACGAGTTCTTAAGTGGGTACGCGTATATTCACTCTCCCCACGCGTTTCACTCCTTCACGTATATATACATATAAACGTGGTAGATAAATATAGCGAGAAGGGAATTGTGCTTCTATAGAACTTTGTATACTTTTTGAATCACGTTAAGTTGAAGTTATGTAAATACGTAGTAGATAGGGAACTAACTGCCTCACGGCGTTATCAACCCAACTCACGTATCATAAGGATGATGAACTATCATTACTATCAAACGTGCTACAAGCATTAATTTTACAAATTTATATACCATTACAGAAGTTAAACTACTACCTATAGAGCATACCATAGTAAAGGAACTTGACAAGTATACTCCTTTATAGTTATAATAGGCACTATTCTATAGGAATAGGGCTAAAACCAACAGTGTAACAGTGTTGCATACCTTTCCACTTAATCTAGCCAAGGCACATTTAATTAGTTACAACGTTCCATTGAACTTAAATGGGAATTGGAATATTGGATTTATACTTGGCATTTGCCTCGTTATACAAATAGTCAGCGGGCTAATATTAGCTACGCACTATTACGCAGGGCCATTCGCCTTCTACGGAATAGTATACCTTATGGAGGATATTAACAATGGATATCTATTTAGGTACCTCCATAGTAACGGGGTATGTCTATTCTTCCTATTCATATACGCACATATGGCTAAGGGAGCACTATACTCGTGCTCCTACTTGCCTCTGTCATGGTATACCGGGGTACTTATCCTAGTAGTAGCATTTGCTACTGGGTTCCTCGGATACGTACTCCCTATAGGTCAGATGAGCTATTGGGGAGCTACAGTAATAATTAATTTATTTTACTGGTGCCCTCCACTAGTAGACATACTACTTGGGGAGTTTACAGTGGAGTATTGTACAATACTCAGATTCTACATACTTCACTTTGTGCTACCATTTGTAATGATACTAATTGTGGTAGCTCACATATACTACCTACATTTAAACTCCAGTAGCAACCCTTTGTCTACAGCGGATAGCTATTAT
>NW_022164193.1:0-2279 GCF_008728515.1 Papio anubis
GAAGTTTTCCATTCTATCTAGTATAAGCAATAAATCTGGCAATTATATCCATTCTATACATTTTGTCAATGCCCACTTATATTGTAAAATAGACATTATGGTTAAAAAGAAGAAAGAGAAGGAGAAGATTATTGGGGTCTTTTATAATATGTAGCAACATCTGTGGAAAAGTTTCCTATAGATATTCGCATAGTATTATGTCTCCAACAAATTTATGACTTGGATGAATACACATGGAATGCTTTCTGTGTTTGAAGACTGCAATACGATTTGAAGAACTTGTTAGGCATATCTTACTAATATAGTAGTAATATAATTTATGGTATTTAAGTTTTTTCTTTAATTGCTACATAGCTGATTTGACTTAATCAAAATCACTTCAGAGTCTGAAAGTGGTAACTCTCCTGATACTCTATATTTGTTATTTTAAAGTGTATTATTTCATGAAGCTGGTAGTTTTGTTTAAACAGATTTCTCTAGAAAATTCTAAATTCTTGAGACAATTTTCATCTAAGACATTTATATCCCCCGATAGTTGTTTATATTTATTTTTTTTCTTAAAGTAATTCAATAGTCCTAAATACTCAATAAGAAACTAGTAAAATAAATTTGGTATCACAGCATGCATTCTGAATTCAATGCAGTGTCATGAATTAGCCAATATGAATCAGAAGTCATGAATCATGGTGAGTTTACAGTTTTAAATAAGTTAGAAACCAGAACCCCAAAATGAGACTATAAGTAAATTCAAATCACAGATCATAATAATTCTACTTATCAATAGGCAACCAAAATGCCCGTGCCTGTTTTGAAGTTCATTGAAAAGTCAGTAAGAACCCGGCCCATGTGTTTGTCTAGACAACTCAAATCTAACTTATTTCAGTTTGTTATTTTGAATCTTAGTTTTGAAACTTCCATGCCTCACTTTTAAAAGGTTAGCCTTTTAATATCTTATTTTTAAATAATTTTGAATGTACAGACAAATTGCAAGATTAGTCCAAAGAATTCCCATATACCACCACACAACAGTTCCTCAATCATTAACATTTTAAGTCATTTAAAATATTTTTTCTCTCTGTCTGATTTCTATATTGATTCATGAAATCTTATTCAACTAAAATCTGTTAGTATCATTATTTCCTATGATACTAAAATTGTGCCAGATGTGGCCAGTGGGGCACCCCTTCATCCTGATGTGTCCTTTTGACATCACCATCTTGGAAGAGTTAGCTACCCTGATCATCAGGAAGAAGTAGGACTCCTTTTCAAAATGTGGGTTGGAAAAAAAACAAAAACAAAAACAAAAAACTGTTGGCTAGATGACTTACTTGGGTGCCACTTATTTCTCTGCCCAAGTTTGACCGTAAATTACAGTTGTATTTAGTATCTGGAATTGTATAGCAACTAGGGGCTCAGACTTCTCAGGGGTGAGGACTTGACACCCTTAGCTAAGACACTGAGGCCAGCTGATCAGTTGGTAGCTGATGGTGAAGGAAATGTAGAATGTATAAAATAGGAGAAAACAATGAGTAGCAATTCTAGCTTCAAAATAGCTGCAGAGGTAGGGACTATGGTTTGTTGTACTAACTGTTCTCTTATACAAGTACCCCAGAAAAAGAGGCCCACTGGTATTCTGGAGGAGTGGTTCAAAGAACTTAAATAAAGAAGTATATTTTCCAGGATGGCCTTGAATCCTTCAGACTATTGGATTTCTCCCAACCTTGTTAAGTTTTACAATTGTGGTAGATCCCTACATCTTCATAAGGCTTACCATCCTCTTGACTATAAGTGTCTTACCAAAGTATTTGTGATGCATTGATTAACATGATCATCAACATCATTATATTGGCACAGTGGGTCAATGTGATATTCTGCAGAATGTCCAGTTTCCTCCAAACTGTATCTGACAGAGAAGAAAGCAAGGTAAAATGGCCCTAGGGCCAGGCCATAAATGTGCTTTCTCCCATGCATTGATTTTCCCCAAGCCCTCCCCATCTCAATAGCCATCTGATTTCATAGTCCTTACAATTACTTTTCCCTAAACCTTTCCAATATTGAGATAATGCATTTGTAGTATATCACTTACACTGTTTTCCGTTCACAACCAGCAAAATTTAGCAATTATTCCGCTACATCATGCCTGGTACTATAAATACTCCATCTAGTGTCATTGATGCAGTACTTCTTTCCATATAATTAAACCAAGAAGCATCATTTAATGGATTTGACTGTATATGTTGATAAAATAATTATTCTATATAACTGTTTGAATTATAGTT
>NW_022164194.1:0-2278 GCF_008728515.1 Papio anubis
CAATTATCCTACAGGTCAAAGCAAAAGTGATGGATCCTGGGCCACTCGGACACCCAGACCAGGTGGCCTACATAATTACTTGGGAAGATCTGGTCCGAAACCCTCCTTTTTGGGTGAAACCCTTCCTCCATTCCCCTTCCCCATCCCAATCTACCCTCCTTGCCTTAGAGGCCCCGAAGAACCGGAATTCAGACCCGCATAAGCCGGTTCTCCCAGATGAGCCCCAGAGGGACCTCCTCCTTCTTGACCTCCTGCCTCCTACACCTGAAAACCCCCTCCTGAGACCTCCGCCTTACGCTTCCCCCTCGGCCCCTACCCATTCCCCAACTTCCCCCTCGGTCCCTACCCTTTCCCCAACTTCCCCCTCGGCCCCTACCCTTTCCCCAGCTTCCCCCACGGTCCCTACCCTGTCCCGAACTTCCCCCTAGGCCCCCTCCATGTCTCCCTCTCCGGTCCCACCCGAACTCACCCCTCAAGCTCCGCCAGCAACACCTCGCCTCCGCCTGCGGCGGACTGAGGACCCAGATGGCCCTCCCACTTGGCGATCCTCCCTTTTTCCCCTCCGCACCGTCAATCGTACAGTCTAATACTGGCCTTTCTCTGCCTCTGACCTCTACAACTGGAAGACCCACAACCCCTCCTTCTCCCAAGATCCCCAGGCCCTAACCTCGCTGATAGAATCCATTCTCCTCACCCACCAACCTACCTGGGATGATTGCCAGCAGCTCTTGCAGGTTCTCCTAACCACTGAAGAGAGGCAGCGAGTCCTCCTGGAGGCCTGGAAAAATGTGCCAGGACCAGGGGGCCTCCCAACCCAACTCCCCAATGAAATAGACGAGGGATTTCCCCTCACCCACCCGGACTGGGACTATGAAACGGCACCAGGTAGGGAGAGTCTCCGAATCTATCGCTAGGCTCTATTGGCGGGTCTCAAAGGGGCAGGAAAATGCCCCACAAATTTGGCCAAGGTAAGAACTATAACTCAGGAAAGGGACGAAAGCCCGGCAGCCTTCATGGAAAGGCTACTGGAAGGGTTCCGAATGTATACCCCATTCGACCCAGAGGCCCTAGAACATAAGGCTACCATAGCTATGGCGTTCATAGACCAAGCTGCATTAGATATCAGAGGAAAACTCCAGAGGCTGGATGGGATCCAGACCTATGGATTACAGGAATTGGTTAGGGAGGCAGAAAAAGTATATAATAAGAGAGAAACCCCTGAGGAAAGGGAAGCCAGGTTAGCGAAGGAACAGGAGGAGCGAGAGGATCGTAGGGATCGAAAGAGGGATAAGCATTTAACAAAAATCCTGGCGGCAGTAGTGAAAGAGAAAGGACCAGGGAGAGAGGGAGAGAAGCGAAGGCGGCCAAAAGTAGAAAAAGACCAGTGTGCCTACTGCAAAGAACGAGGACATTGGATCAAAGATTGCCCTAAGCGTCCTAAAGACCAAAAGAAACCTGTCACTGTCCTCGCCTTAGGTGAAGATAGCGAATAGGGGCGTCAAGGCTCTGGAGCCCCCCCCGAGCCCCGGCTAACTCTCTCTGTAGGGGGGCACCCCACCACCTTCTTGGTGGATACAGGGGCCCAACATTCAGTTTTGACAAAGGCCGACGGGCCCCTGTCTTCCCGCACATCCTGGGTACAGGGGGCAACAGGGGGAAAATCGCACCAGTGGACTAACCACCGAACAGTCAATCTTGGAAAAGGAATAGTAACACATTCCTTCTTGGTGGTCCCCGAATGCCCTTACCCCCTCCTAGGACGAGACCTTCTGACCAAGCTCGGAGCCCAAATCCACTTCTCCGAGACAGGGGCCCAGGTATTAGATCGGGACGGTCAGCCCATCCAAATTTTAACTGTGTCTCTGCAAGATGAACATCGGCTTTTTGACGCCCCGGCCATCACTCGCCTCCCTGATGGTTGGTTGCAAGATTTTCCCCAAGCTTGGGCAGAAACGGGAGGACTTGGGTGGGCCAAGTATCAAGCCCCAATCATAATTGATCTAAAGCCCACGGCGGTGCCCGTGTCTATCAAGCAATATCCTATGAGCCGGGAGGCTCATATAGGTATTCGGCAGCACATTAACAAATTTCTAGAACTTGGAGTGTTGCGACCTTGTCACTCGCCCTGGAACACTCCTCTTCTGCCAGTAAAAAAGCCTGGTACTCAGGACTACAGGCCCGTCCAAGACTTGAGAGAAATTAACAAGAGAACCATGGACATTCATCCCACAGTCCCCAACCCTTACAACTTACTTAGCACCTTAAAACCTGGCTATAA
>NW_022164195.1:0-79275 GCF_008728515.1 Papio anubis
TCCTGGCTAACACGGTGAAACCCCGTCTCTACTAAAAATACAAAAAACTAGCCGGGCGTGGTGGCGGGCGCCTGTAGTCCCAGCTACTTGGGAGGCTGAGGCAGGAGAATGGCGTAAACCTGGGAGGCAGAGCTTGCAGTGAGCTGAGATCGTGCCACTGCACTCCAGCCTGGGCGACAGAGCGAGACTCCGTCTCAAAAAAAAAAAAAATTTGAACTTGACATCTGCTTAGGGTGACTTATTCAGCCTCTTGAAGGCTCAATTTTCTTGTTTGTAAAAAAATAGGGTAAAATTGACCGGGCGCAGTGGCTCAAGCCTGAAATCCCTGCACTTTGGGAGGCCGAGATGGGTGGATCACGAGGTCAGGAGATCGAGACCATCCTGGCTAACATGGTGAAACCCCGTCTCTACTAAAAAATACAAAAAACTAGCCGGGCGCGGTGGTGGGTGCCTGTAGTCCCAGCTACTTGGGAGGCTGAGGCAGGAGAATGGCGTAAACCTGGGAGGCAGAGCTTGCAGTGAGCCGAGATTGCGCCACTGCACTCCAGCCTGGGTGACAGAGCGAGACTCCGTCTCAAAAAAACAAACAAACAAACAAAAAAAAAACAACAACAAAAAAAAACAAAACAAAAAAAAAAAGTAAAACAATTTAAAAATAATCTACATATTATTTTTGAGTAAATGCTGAAAGGTGGAGATATATCAATGGAAATTCTTCAAAACAGTTTTTGATATGGCTTATCACTCATTCTGCAATCATTGTAATTTTTTAACAAAATACTTAAAATATTCTAGGGAATAAGTTGTGAGCTTTATTTGATTTCATTGCTTTCTCCAAACCTCCCCAACATTTATTTTAAAATAAACTCTTTTCTTAAAATATGACAATAATATAAATATGATGTGAAAACAACTTATTATTTTTATTTGTTTTGTATTCCTATTGCTCAAATTGTTGTATAATGAATGCATTAAAATAACTTTCTTTTTGTATTTTTGAAGAGCAGCAGTTTATTGCCTAAAGCAGTATTTCTGAAATGTGGCTGCACACAGTAATTAATAGTAGATGAAAATTCTGACTCAGTAGGTTTGGGGTGTGGCCCAAGTATTTGTCTTTTTGAAAACCTCTATGAAAAAACACATGTGCAATATAATATGAGAATAAATAGATGCTATATAAATTCCTATTTATTAGTATCATTTTCTCCTTTTGGAAGCGTGTGTAACTATCTCCAGTAAGAACGGTTCAGTTCTTATGATATGTGATTTTTCCCTATTTATTCTTAATTTTTATGGTAACTGTTAACTTCTTGCAGAATACAAAAACTGGGCAATTGTAATTTTTCTTTTTGATTTAGGATAATAATTAATATAAAGAATATCTCTCCTTTTCCATACTCTTGATTTACCTGGGACCAGTGGAAAATTATGGCTGGCCTTTTTTTATTAATAGGAAGTCTTATTTAAACAATGTCCAAAGTGGTTCTACATTTTTATTAAAACCTGAACTATGTTTGAACATATGCATCCCTAATTTATTTCCAAACCTTGATTTTTCTGAACCATTTAAATCAACTACCTCTCCCATTACATTAAAGCAAATATACAACACAAATGTTACATTTACTCACCTTGGTTTCAACAGCATTGTCTGAGAAGGAGTGGGACTCTTTAGAAAAGGCTTCCAGGTACACATGTACCCTAGAACTTATAGTATAATAAAAATAAAAATGCAAAAAAAAAAAAAAAAAAAAAAAAAAAAGACCGAAAAGGCTCCCAGCAATGAGGTATTTGGGGACAAAACAAGCCTAAACTAGCATATTGGGCTGCCTGACAATGCATATAGCTAACCCATCCCTTCATCTGTTTTTATGTGTAGGAGTAGCAGAACCTTTTGTAATTATTTATCGACAGCCTTAGAAGTAATTGAAAAGTACAGAATTTCAAAGTCAGACCCACATTTAAACTGACAAATACACTTGACCACTCTGCTTCATTTTTCTCGTCATTAGTAGAAATAATTATGCTTTTGAGGTGAATAATTATGCTTTTGAGGTGAAATAATCATGCTTTTGAAGTATTGATCAGTGGAAGACTCTCTTGTATAAGAGGAAGGGAAAGCCATAAAGAGTAACTAGAAGAAATGGATCATGTCAACTTAAATTCAAGAGAGACTGGAAAAACAGCAAGATCATGGGAGAAAATGACATTTTGGGAGAGAAGAGCTTTAAAAATTAAAAAAAAAAAAAACTGAGAAAAAAATCATGAAATGGTTTTTATTTCACTAACCAGAAAAATGACCAGAAGTCCAGATCATAACAGGAATATAACCAGGTAAATTCAAAGAACATTCTCAAAACTGCCCTATAAATTCCTAATTTCAGGCACACAGGTATGCCTTATGATGAGAAAAAAAAATTTAAATAAAGTAAATAATTTTTAGAGTACAGGGCAACAAATGTCTTTTTAAATTTGTCCTAGAGAACCATTTGGAGAAGATTTTAGCTAATATTTGGACCACAAAGAGTATTCTCTATATTGTAATAGCTGATATTTACTGAATATTTATCATATGTCAGGGACAGCTCTAAGTTATCTGCATGTGTTGAGTTATTTAATTCTAATAATAACCCCATGAATAAATATAATCCCCCTTTTGCATACAAGGAATCTGAAATGAAGAGAAATTAAGTAAATTATCCAACGTCATCTCGCCTGTCTGTAGATACTTAATATTTGATGAAAGTAATATTGATGTATACAAAATATAAAAGACAATTTTTCTACACTGTAAGTATTTCTATAATATACCAAATCATTTTCCTTTTGGTTCCCTTAGGAAAAAAATAAAATCACTAATGATTATCTCTATGTGAAATTTGTGCTGTCTTTTACAGAAAATGTATTTTTTTGAAATTTGCAATAATTACTTGTAAAAATGAATTATTCATGTACTGACAGAAAATGGGCCTTTCAATCCTCTTAATAAAAATAATATAAAGTAGTGGAAACATTCTATTCTTCAAAACCAATAGCCGGCATCATTGTACCTTATAAATAAACTCAATCTTTGCAATTAATTTTCCTCAGGTGGAAAACACTTCCAACTTTTTGATCCCCAAGCACTTTAAAGTGTCTAGCTTTTCTTCTTTTCCTCCGCAATTTTTCTTCCTAACTTCACAGACTAGTCTAGGACAGGAATCATGGTAAACATGTTGGCATTGCTATAAAAACAGACCATGAACCATAAGGTGAACAGACATTCTTTTTGTTTTACCAATTAGCTAAGATTTTTAGGATTTTCAACTAGTTAGAATGTATAAAAGGCAAACTAATTTACACGGCTTTCTATTTATAGTTTTTATATATCAGCATATTATAGAACATCACTACACAGATATAGACATACTGCAGATGGAGTTCCATCTGTTCAGCCTAATTTTGGTACATGCTTAAGAACAAAGCCCAGGCATCAACCCTTAAAAATTCACTGCATTTTGATATTATAGACTATGAATGTTTTCCTTGCCTTGAATATTATTTTCTTTTCCTTGAAAATTGATTGTTTTGCTGGAAGATATGCCTATAATGTGATGTGTTATTTTTGACAAGTATTGCCTGTTACATCTCTTATATTAATTTTAATTGTAAATTTATTCATTAAAATGCTTTTGTTTGCACCAAAATTCCAAAAAAATATTGCTTTAAGTCAACACAATGAACACATAAATGTTGTCTTACTAATATTTTTGTTACTTTAATTATAACCATCTTTTTTACCAACAGCCATTTAGTACTGACTAAATTGACATGGCATTGCCTTAAAAATACAATGACAAAAAGGTAGCTTAAATCTATAGGATGCATTAGCACAAACAAATGCAAGCAAGGCACATGTGTCATGCTCTTTTGTCTTGAGAAGCAGAACCTAATGTCAGGATGGATGATTTCTAGGCTCCCTCTGCAATCTCTTCCACCATCTTTTCAGAGTGGGTTAGAAAAACAACAAACAAAATAAAACATAAATGACAGATGAAATTAAGAAAATGCTGCCATCATTGCCTCCACTGGAATGCCTTCAGTTTTGGGGAATAAACTCATGGTTCAGAAATGAAGTCTCTGTATCACCTATGTCCCTCATAGTAGTACATTTACAGCAACACACCAGTTATTTGTTGTGCAATAAAATATGTTTTATTGGAGGAGAGGGAGTATAAGAACATGCATAATATAGGTCTGCAACTGCTTTTACATAGATAAACAATGTTTAACTTCAGTCTAGAGCTTTCTTACTTTATGATTAATAATTCTACAGACACACTTCTGTCCATCTGAGAATAGTCTGTTCTAAAGTATTCTTTACTCGAATTGATGAGAATTATAATTTATTTCAATCTTTCCTTACATCTTTCTGCCTCAATCTCTTTTAACCCATACTGTTCCTCATATAGAGAATCTCTTGAGAACTCTTGCCTCGTCAATGAAGAAACAGTTATTTGATATTCCCCGCTGTGGAAAGATTATCAATTTCCTCCTCCCATCATACAGCCATATGTACACACACACATGCACACACAGTATTCTTTTTGAGCTACCATCTGGAAGAAATTTCAGAGTCATTGAATCCCTCTTCCTTTCCCCCCTGCCCCCTTATCTTGCAAGGTATATGAAAAGGTCTGAGTTTAAAAGCTTCAGTCAGGGAGATTTGATTTTGAGTGAGATAGCTGAAGCTCTCAAAGAAGGAGCCACTAGCCAAGCAGCTGTAACAAATCAAAGTTACAGGTGGTGATCTCACACCTAGAACTTCCTGGTGGACTTGGTCACTGTCCTCACAGGTATATCTCTCTCTAAGAGCATTGCACCCAACAATTTCAGTCAAACAGTATAGGGCCATAAAAACAGAATGGAGTTTAAGATCACAGAATCCCGGTTTGAATCCTGGGTTTGAGAAGTGTCTGTTCTATTTTGTTAACCTGCTGAGATGTGTAAATCCTGTTTTTGCTCATGTCTAAACTTGATTCCCCTACTTTCTGCAACACCCTTCCTATTATCCTTGCACCTTTATTTCCAGACCTAACTCTTATTCATGCTGTGTGTTGTGTAACATTAGTACATACATATGGTATATTAGTCAGGGTTCTCCAGATGGACACCACTAATAGGATGGATACCCATATCTATAAAGGGGAGTTTATTAAGTATTAACTTACACAATCACAAGGTCCCACAATGGTCTGTATGCAAGCTTGAGGAGCAAGGAGAGACAGTTTGAGTCTCAAAACTGAAGAACTTGGAGTCTGATGTTTGAGGGCAGGAAGAATCCAGCACAGGAGAAAGATGTAGGCTGGGGGGCTAGGTCAGTCTCTCCATTTCACATTTTTCTGCCTGCTTTATATACTCCGGCAGCTGATTAGATTGTGCCCACCAGATCAAGGGTGCACCTGCCTTCCCCAGCCCACTGACTCAAATGTGAATCTCTTCGCTGTCTCAAACGTGAATCTCTTTCAGCAACACCCTCACAGACACACTCAGGATCAATGCTTTGTATCCTTCAATCCAATCAGTTGACATTCAGTATCAGCCATCACACATGAGATTTTAAACAAAGTTATGTTTATATCACATTTAGTAGATTTGTACAGTACTTTCTCTCTACTTCCATTTTTCTCCTATATTTGGCTTTCACAGTAAGGGTTCAGGTTTTTGTTGGTCTATTTTTTCACCGGCATATTAACTAAACATTTCACATTTACTTAAATAATTAAAATAATAACTTTATTATGTATTATTGACATATGATGATGTTATTTCCAAATTATTATGTTCTGCTGATATACACTTTTCTTTTATCAATAATATAGTACATTTTCTAAAGCCTCAGTTTAATGAGATTAACAAATATAGGTCAAGCATTTTATCCAATTTCTCGATGAAGTAGTAATTTATCTTAAAATCTGAATATAGTTGTATTATTGTATATAGTTACGTAAAATATATAAAGAAAATCACTAGTAGGAATTAAAAAGAAGGAAAGAAATTAGTGTGCAAAAGTAACATGTTTATAAACATTTTTGATAAACCAAATAGACATATATAAACAAGAATGCTCCTACCGTCAATGCAAAAATTATACATAATTTCTTTACCCTAACGAAAAGAAAAGGGTAGATAACCAAGAAAATATTAATTGCATTTAAATTTCTGAAAGCTTTAAGAATTTAAACAAACTTAAACAAATTAAAATCCAGAAAATGATCCCCTTCTAGGGCAGAAGAGACCCACTGTGCTTTTTCCCTGGGCGAAATAGTTAAAAAGGAATAAGTTGACATTATTAGGAACAAGGAGAAACCAGCTGAATATTTTCCATAACTTTTAAGACTATGTGTGGACTAGCATGAGTGTTAACATTCTAGGGAAGTCTGAAAGGCAAAAGAAATTTCTACACACCCATCACCAATTACCCACAGTTCTTCCTCATGTACTCATAAGGAAAATAAGAAGGGTTCATCAGGGTAGGCAACAAAGACCCAACCAAGCACTGCAGGTCCTGGAAAGTAGAAAGAGGCCACGAATGCCTAGGAGAGAAATGCATCATTTACATAATTGCCAATGAAAGTGGCTCTCAGCAGGCAGGAGAGCTGAAAGGTGATGGAGTGGGAAACCACACCATCAAGCCATCCCTCTGAAATCAAGCTGCTTCTCTCCGACATTAAGGCATGGTCTCCCACTCCAGCTGCTAATTCTCTTCTCTTTCTCTCCTGTCTCTGCTGGCAGAGTCTGGGGTTTTGTGGGCACAGGATGAGGGGGCAGGGCAGACCATGGGTGGTTTTCAAAAAGGCAAAATTCAAGCAGGAAAACAGTAATGTATGTTCTCTCTTTTGGCCTCAGTTCATGGCTTGAAGGTGAGGCCCTTGCTGGGGACCTGCCCTTTTCTGCCCTGAATTTCCCTGCCTCCTGTTCCTATCACTAAGAGTCAGATGTATATTTATATATTGATCACAAACAAATGGAGAATAAAGAAAATTGAATACTAGTAACAAGTAAATAAAAAACGGTATCTATATATTAACACCGAAATGTGCAAATCCTCTCTTTTAAAGTCTACCATACATTGCTGAAAGAAAAATCAAAATACCTAAATAGCTTGTTCTCAAGCTATTTTTGCTCATTGAACAAAAAATTCAATATTGTTAAGATGGCAATTCACTCAAGTTGATACACAGTCAACCCTCACTATCCATGGGGGATTGATTCCAGAACACCCTCAGATACCCAAATCTATCAATATTCAAGATCCTTATATATAATTTGTAGTATTTGCACATAACCTACACAAATCCTCCTGTATAATTTAAATCACCTCTAAATTACTTATAATACCTAATACAATATAAATACCACAAAAATATTTGTGATACTATATTGTTTAAGGAATAATGGCAAGGGAAAAAAGTCTGTATATGTTCAGTACAGATGCAAACATTTTTTTTTCTGAATATATTTTATCCTTGTTGAATCCATGGATGTAAAACCCATTAGTATGGGGGGAGCTGACTGTATTAATTGCCTATAATCTCAATCAAAACAGAAGCAATCTTTCTCAATGAAAGAATAATCTTAAAATATATGTGGAGAGTTTGATACTTGAGAATACCTGAAGCAATTTTTAAAAAGAAGAATAAATGTTTAAAGCAGGAAAGAAGTTTTCAAAATATATCTCTGCAACACTGGTTCAACAATATAGTCTACAGAAAAGGATTAGTAGTCAACCCAGTGTGGTAAAAGTAGTATACTGTGAGTTGCATTTTTAGAAAAAATGTACAGTGCACACTAACATTGTCTATAGGAGTAAGGCAGTAAATATTATGTAGGGTTTAATCCATGTTTCCCAGATTTATTTGACTACCGAAACTCTTTTCTACTCACTTACCTCCTCTTAACACTCTTGGAAAGTTAAAGTAAATTGAATATTCTTTGAGAATCAGTGCTTTATATCTCTGTAACTGAGAAAAAGACAAGATAATGGCAAAGATAATATGTATATTAAAATATTTTATAATGCTGAAATAAGCTACCAAAGTCAACAATATGGTTTTCTTTAATGCCATAATTACAGTGTTTTGACTTTTGCGTATGGGCAACATTTGATTAAATCTGATGAAGTGCTAAATGGCTGAAAATCTACTTTTGATCCACTGGCCACAAAGCTAGACTAAAAATACAGTTGAATCACATTGACCCTCAAGAATTACATTTATCAAAGAAATAGCAGAAATGAAATTTCTACATTCCAGGAAAGAAATAACTTCTTAATAACTATGATCAGGGTGTTTGTGGCTACTCATTGAGTGAGCTTAGCAATAGAGCACGAGTCTTTATGTTACATAAAATGTCACGGTGATGGTTAATTTTGTGTCTCAAGTTGACTAGGCTATCTTAGATATTTGATCATACACATCTGGATGTTGCTGTAAAAATATTTTATAGATTGATAACATTTAAATCAATAGACTTCAAGTAATACAGCTTAACCATTCACCATGTGGACAAGTCTTGTTCAATTATTTGAAACTTTTCATAGGAAAAGAATGACTTCTCCAGAAAAAGAAGGAATTCTGCCAGCAGAGTGCCTCTGGAGTTCCGCTATAACCCTTCTCTGAGTCTCCAGCCTGCTGGCTTACCTTTTTGGACTTGCCAGCCTCTACAGTTATGCAAGCCAATTCCTTAAAATCAGCCTTTCTTCTCTCTCTCTCTCTCTCTCTCTCTCTCTCTGTGTCTCTCTCTCCCTCTCTCTCTCTCTCTCTGTGTGTGTGTGTGTGTGTGTGTGTGTATCTCTCTCTCTTTCTCTTTATGTATGTGCTATTTCTCTTGAGATTCCTTTCTTTGGGTATCCTTGTCTACTACAGCACATATTTCCATTCATTTAAAAAGCGATTCTTCCCTTTAATAAATCTATAAGATGCAAAATTCTTTTGAATGTGTTATGTACAGAAATGCTATTAATCACTCCATTGAAGTCACTTTGTGCATCTGCTCTGAAACCCAAGATAATGTACTTCTTATGCACTAATGAAAAAATAGAAAGCATGTATTAAATAATGTTCTAAATGTGACCATTCATAAAAGCTTGTCATTCTGATACTAGACAATGGATATTTCAGCAAGAAATTGCATTTTAAAATTCATCTGACTTAGGCAACAATTTATCTCTAACCGTGAAAGAGACAGCAGCAGCATATTTTAAAGAGTTTTTCTTAGAAAACAGTGGCTTTGCAGCCTTTGAGTAAATGTCTTTGATGAATGAGCTAAAAGTATTGGACATTGTGTTCTACTCTCTAAGCATCTGGTTAATCCCACTATGATGCAGTTTGACTCATTACAGTCCGTTGGGAACACAAAACTTTGTAACCATTCATTTGGCTAATTGTTCTGACTCACAAGGTAAGGTTTAGAGAAGAAAGAATGAACAAATTCAGTAGGTATTCTTTATGCCCTTGTATTCCAAACCCTTTTATTTTTCCTGAGGAAAGAAAGCGTTCTTAGCTAAGTTAAAAAATATGTCTGGTTACTTAATTTTATGACCAAAATGCTCTTGGTTTATATGCCCGTAAGAGAAGGATCTCTCATTTTTTTAGCATCCCCAAATTTTGTCTTATTTTAATGTGTAATAATTTATAAAGAATGCTTTGGGTAGTGTTTAAGAATAAGAGTAGAAAGAGAAACTGCCTGAAAATGGGAGAATGCATGATTTTAAAAAGTAGTTTACATTAAATGGGGCACTCCAATCTGCAGTCTCAGTAGAGACACAGCAACAATAAGAAATGAGATTGTGTTGGTACTACCCATGAAGTTAGGAGAACATCGCTTCCTATGAAATCCTTCCTGGCTAATTCAGGAAGTCATGGGTGGTGCCATCTCTTTCATCATCTCCCCCTCTCTTCTAGTTTTGTTTACTTTAATACTCACAATTCCCTCCAAACATGCTCTTCTGTGCTATTTTTTTCTATTTCCAATAATGGATGCATTGCTTAAGTTCGTTCTCTGATATTTTGCTTAATCTTAAGTAGGTTATAATGTTGAAGGCCCAAATAGTCTTCAGTACTTTATATTGACCATATAAATATACTCTGCTACTTCTTGCATAAAAAAAGGGCTACATATATTCTTATTTCCAAAATTTCCCAGATTCCTGCATCCTAAATTCTCAGTTTCCATCTCCTCATATGGGCATTTCATAATACAGGAAGAAAACTCCCCTTCCACTTTTGAAATTAATGTTATTAGGGCTCTACAGATTTCTAAAGGAAAGTAAGAATATTTAAAAGGCCATTTATGAAAAGCTCACAGTTATCATCACAATCAATGGGAACAAATGTGAAAGCTTTTCCTCTAATACCTGGTATGAGGCAGGGATGCCCCCATCACCATATCCACTCATCATAGTACTGGAAGTACTAGCCAGACTAATCAAACAAGAAAAAGAAATAAAAAGCATTGAAATCGGAAACAAAGTAGTAAAATAATCCTTGTTTCCAGATGACATTATACTTTTTGCAGAAAACTCTAAAGATTTCAGAAAAAAAACTGATAGAATAAATGAATTCAGTAAAGTGTCAGTATACAAAATCAACACACAAAAACAAGTTGCAATCTGTTATTCCAACAATGATCTAGCTGAAAAAAGAACAAGAAAAAAATTCAAGTTATGACAGCATCAAAAGAATAAAACATTTAAGAATAAATCTAAAAAAAGAAGGGAAAGATCTGCACATTGAAAACTATAAAGCATCGATGAAAGAAATTCAAGAAGTCACACACACAAAAAGATAGTCCATGTTTGTGGACTGGAAAAAATAATATTGTTTAAAAAATCCATGTGAACTGCCAGGCACAGTGGCTCATGCCTGTAATCCCAGCACTTTGGGAAGCTGAGGCAGGCAGATCACAAGGTCAGGAGATGGAGACCATTCTGGCTAACACAGTGAAACCCTGTCTCTACTAAAAACACAAAAACAAAATTAACCAGTTGTGGTGGCAGGTGCCTGTAGTCCCAGTTACTAAGGAGGCTAAGGTAGGAGAATGGCGTGAACCCAGGAGGTGGAGTTTGTAGTGAGCTGAGATAGTGCCACTGCACCCCAGCTTGGGCGACAGAGAGAGATTCTGTCTCAAAAAAAAAAAAAAAAAATCCATTCTAGCCAAAGCAATATGCAGATTCAATACAATCTCTATCAAAATTCTAATGACATTTTTCATAAAAATAGAAAAACAATTCTAACATATGTATGAAACACAAAAGACATCAAATACCAAACAATCTTGAGAAAGAAAAACATAAAGTTGGAGGTATCATATTTTTTTATTTCAAATTATATTACAAAGGTACAGTAATCAAAACAATATGTTACTAGCATAAAAATAGACACATAGACCAGTATAATAGAATAGAGAATCCAGAAGTAAACTTAAGCATATACAGAGAGTCAACTAATTTTCACCAAACCCACTGATTTGTTATGGCTCTGTATCCCCACCCAAATCTCATCTTGATTTGTAATCCCCAAGTGTTGAGGGAGGACCTACAATCCTCACGTGTCAAGAGAGGAATATGATTTGATTATGGGGGCGGTTTCCCCCATGCATTTCCCGCAATAGTGAGTGAGTTCTCAGGAGACCTGATGGTTTTATTAAGGGGCTCCTCCCCCTTTGTTTTCTCCTCTCTCCTGCCACCTTGTGAAGATGGTGGCTGCTTCCATGCAGGGGCCTTTGAAAACAGTATGTTGAGAATAGACAGGGCTCAAGGACAGTATCTCCAATTGAACTTTTAATGAACTCCCGTAGGCGCCAAGAAGGCGGGCAGATAAGGAAGAGCATAGAAACAAGGAACTGAGTAGAAGGTTACATGTGGGAAAAGAAAGTTTGTTTTGCATTGCATTCTTTCTGCTGACGTGGGGTTTATGGAGTATAAATAAAGTGAGGCAGAGGCTCTGAGTGCGGCCGCCATGTTCTCTGTGTGTCTTTGTCTTTTGTGTGTTCTTTCATTCTCCACCACCCCCGGCACGGACCCCAACAAGTGGCGCAGCGAGCAGGGTCAGCACCGGTGAGTACGGGAGAACAAGAAGGGGAACCCCCTAGGGGCAGGTAAGGCCCGGATATTGTTAAGGGGAACCTTCTTAAGCTTTCATTATGGGAATTCCATCTCTCTGGCCTCAGAATATTTACGGCTGTTTCAAGGACTGTTGCTGTCTATAGGAGTGGAAGTAAAAGAAAAAGACTTTGAAGCGATTGTTTGCCCATGTTGAACAACATTGTTACTGGTTTCAGTATCAGACTAAAGTGCAGCTGAATTGGAGAGAAGAGTTACAGGTAGAAAAAGCTCTGCTTAGAGCTCTCTAGTTAGGGGATATTATGCCTCTAAAATTGTGGACCTTGTGTAACTCTATCACTCAGACATTAGAGTTACTTGAGACTGATTCAGAGTGTGGTAATGTAGCCACAGGAGGAAAGGTATCTGAGGATTTGGAAAAAAAATAAATCTGAAATGGAGCCCATTTGTGCCAGGATAACAGAGGATGGGGGGGTAGCAAAAGGGGGAGAAGAGAAAAAGCCAGCTCTTCCTTCTTCTAAGGGAAATTCTGACATGCAAAGTATTATGGAAATGCTTCAACAAATATTACAGATATATTCTTCTAATTCACCTTTGCGAGCTTTCCCTGTTTCTTTTCCTTCTGCCCTGTTAAAAAAGGATTTTCCAGAGCCTCCAACCCCCCGGCTTCCTTATCTTTGCCTTTGTTTGGCAAAGTTGAAGCCCTGTTCACATCAGACATAGTTTAAATTTATACTAAACACCTGTTTAATATGTCAAAACCAGTGTATATGTATATCTTATTGTTTGTTAAAATATTATGAGTATTTCAATAGTCAATAAGCACATTAATATGAACTATTAATATTACTATAGTATTAATAACCCCAACAATGTGCACACAATTTTTCTAGGAAATTGTTATGTTATAGGGGTGCATAGGTTCCACCAATTTACACTCCAAACAGAAGTTGAGTATTCGAGTTGCTTAACACATTAACTACCTCTTGATATTTTCTGTGTTTTTAAATTTTAACCATTGTATTGTGTATGTGATTCTCAATTTGGTATTAATATACATATTTCCTAGTGAGTAATGATGTTAGACATATAGGTTTATTGTCATTTCTTTGTTCTGCTACTTTTGGTTGGGTTATTTGCCTTTTCCTATTAATATGTTGGAATTCTTTATATTTGGGGATATGAGTATTATTATATATTATATATACTTTTAATTAAAAAAAAAATTTAAGGAGCTGGATCAGTTTCCAATTATTTGTGCTTCTTTTGCTCCTAATGCTCAGTTTTCAAATGGTGGCAATAATGTCCAATTTAATGCCTTACAAATTAAATTTTTAAAAGAAATGAAAGCTGCCATTTCTAACTATAGATCTCAATTTCCTTTTATCCTTGGTCTTCTTGATGTTTTTTCATCAGAAAATTTGATAATTCCTATAGACTGGAAGACTTTGAGGGAAGGCTTTTCTTGAGCATTCTCAGTGGTTACAATTGCACAGCTGGTAAATGAACAAGGCACATGTACAGGCTAGGAAAAATGTTATGTGTGATCCCCCAGGACCCACTGAGGAACAACTCACAGGCACGGGCCAATATGCTACTCTTAATGCTCAGGCTGGTCTAGATGATGTTGCCTTTACTCAAATCAAGACTTTGTTTTTAAGGGCCTGAAATAAGGTAAAAATAACAGGAAAATCTTCCCTTTCCTCTGTGAAGATTTTACAGGGCACAAATGAACCCTATCCGGATTTTGTAGCCCGTCTTCAGGATGCTGTCTTGAAAATTTTGAGTGCTGGCTTTGCTTCAAAAATTTTGTTACAAACATTGTCTTTTAAAAATGCTTATGCTGACTGTCAAAAATTGTTAAAATCATTAAAGGCCAATGGGGTCAATTTAGATAAATATATTAAAACTTGTGTTAGTGTTGGAGGGGCTATTTATAATGCTCAATTATTTGCTGGAGCTTTGTCTAAAGCCTTAAAAGGAAATAACAAACAAGGTATTTGCTTTCAGTGTGGTAAACCTAGACATTTCAAAAAAGAATGTCATAAAAATTGAACACTTTTATCCCTCGAGGCAGAAAGCTGCCTTCAGAGGTGTACAAATGTTGTAATAAAGGTCGACACTGGACAAATAAATGTCGTTCCAAAACTGATAGAAGTGAAAATTTACTGTCTCCTCTCCTGGGAAATGGGAGTCAAGGCCCACAGGTTTGAGGCCCCAACAATTACAATACAAGTCTACTACAATATTCAGTGAGCAATGGCCTACAACATTAAGGAATAAATTTAAGGCCTCCTTAAGGATCCCACACCTTACCCCAGTTTCTCAGCTTTATGCGGCATCTAAGCAGAGCGCCGCTGCTGACTTAGCTATTACTCAGCCTTATCTTTGTCTCCTAATAGAGGAGTATATAAATTAGCTATTAGAGTGTGTGGCCCTTTGCCAAAAGGACATGTAGGACTTTTGTTAGGTCAAAACAACAGTGCTATACGGAAGTTAACGATGATTCCAGAAATCATTGATCTTGATGTTACTAATAAAATTCTTATTATGGTACAAGTTTCACAATTTATACGCCTAGAGGCAGGGGAACGTATTCTCAATAGGGAGGGTTTGGTAGCACAGAAAAAACTGTTTTTTGGGAAACTTTAGTTTCTAATCAAAAGCCTTATGTTCATTGCATATTAATGGAATAGTTTTTAAAGGGTTAATTGATATGGGGGTAAATATGTCTATTATTTGTTTAAATTAGTGGCCTATACAATGGGAAAAAAGATAAGTTTCAGTTATACTCACTGGCTTGGGTGCTGCTTCTATGGTTTATCAAAACGTAGAACCTTTAACCTGTGTCGGTCCTAAAGGTCAACAAGGTCCAATTTTTTTTATATTATTCCTATCAATATTAATCTTTGGGGACAAAATCTTTCATAACAATTTGGTGCTTTTTAAAACATTCTTCATATTTCCTCAGCTGTCAAAAATATGATGTTCAAAATGGGCTACAATCCTTTAAACTCATCGCCACTGTTCACCAGCCTCAAGTTTTATAATTAAAGTGTAAAACGACCACTCCTCTTTAGGTGAAACAGTGGCCATTATCTAAAGAAATACTTAGGATTTTAAAAGAGTAAGTCAAAAAACAAATGGCCGAAAGGAATCTAAAGCCACGTACTTCTGCATGGAATTCCCGTCTTTGTCTTGTTCTTAAAACTATAAATGTTTACATTCAACCTAGGGGAAGTTTACAGCCCGGTCTTCCTAATCCTGCCCTTATCCCACAAAGTTAAAAATTAATGGTCATAGATCTCAAAAATTGTTTTTTCTCTATTCCATTACAACCTCAAGATTGTAAAAAGTTTGCCTTTATTATTCCTAAATATAATAATGGACAACCTATTCAAAAATATCAGCAAAAGCTTCTTCCCCAGGGTATACTTAATAGCCCTACTATATGTCAAAAATTCGTACATAGGACTTTAAATCCTGTAAACAATCAGTTTCTAACTGTGTTAATTTATTATTGTATGGATCTTCTCTGTCCCTGTTTTTAATAATTTTCAGCCACTTTCTCGATATCAATGGAAAGTTTTACCTCAAGGTATGTTAAATAGCCCTACCTTGTGTCAAGAATTTGTCCATAGGGCCTTGGATCCTGTTCGAAAGCGTCATCCTTCTGTTCTTTTATATCATTATATGGATGACATTCTTCTTGCTGCACCCACCAGAAAAAAGCAGCAAGATGCTTTTGTATCATTACAAACTCAGCTTTCTTTCTACTCACTTAATATTGCCACAGAAAAAATTTAACTGGATTTTCCTATTCAATATTTAGGTTATACCTTAAGAACACAAAATATTCGACCCCAAAAAATTCAAATTCGACGTGATCATTTAAAAACATTAAATGATTTTCAAAAGCTTCTAGGAGACATTAATTGTATGCGTCCTGTTTTAAGAATACCAACATATCAGTTATAACATCTTTTTTCTATTCTAGAAGGAGACAGTCACTTGGACAACTCACGCCATTTAACTCCTTTGGCTTTACAGGGACTCCAGCTTGTTGAAGAGCAACTTCAAAAGGCCCTTCCTTTTGTTTATTTCATACTTTACCTTCTCCCACAGGAATGATTCATCAAACTAATTGACCACTAAAATGGATCTTTTTGTCCAATAAAATATCTAAACGCTTGGCTACTTATATCGATCGTTTAGCTGAACTGATCATCAAAGGACGGCATCACTGTCGACAACTTTGGGGAGGAAATCCTTCCTTAATTATCTCTCAATTCACTCATAATCAGATCACTTATCTTCTTGCAACTTCTAATTCTTGGCAAGTTGCTTGCACTTCTTTTGTTGGACAATTTTCTACCCAATATCCTAAGTCTCTGATCTTTTCATTTTTTAGGCAACATTCTGTGTTGCCTTTCTCACCAATTTCTGTATTTCCTGTTCAAGGTCCTACCTTTTTTACTGACGCTAGTAGCAATGATAAGGCTGGATATTGGAGTGTTCATCAATCTCGAGTTACAGTTTATCCTTATCCCTCGGTGCAACAGGGAGAATTGTTTGCTGTTCTAATGATCTTACTTGATTTCCCTACTACTGGTTGTAACATTGTTAGTGATTCTCAATACGCTGTTTATGTTACTTCTTATATTTCTCAAGCCACTTTACCTCTTTGTGCTACTTCTTCTCTTCAAAAACTATTTTCCTTGTTATCTTCTACTTTGAGCCAACGTCGAGCTCCTTTATTCATCACTCATCTTCGTTCTCATTCTCAACTTCCTGGACCATTAGTTCATGGTAATACTCAGATTGATTCGCTTTTAATAGGCCACCTACATGCTGCAGAACAAAAATATACTCTACATCACACTAATAGTTCTGGCCTTCAACGACGGTTTCATTTAACTTATAAACAAGTTCGTTCTCTTATTCGAGCTTGTCCTTCCTGTGCTCCTTTAAGCATTCCATCCTTCCATCCTGGGGTTAATCCATGAGATGTCCCTTCTTTTGGACAATTAAAGTATGTTCATCATACCATTGATACCTTTTCTCATTTTCAATGGGCCACTCCGTTGCCATTTGAGAAAGCTGATTCTGTTATTACACATCTCTTGGTTTGTTTTGCCATCATGGGCATTCCTCTTATACTTAAAACTAATAATGTCCCTGCCTATGTCTCTCATAAATTACAAATTTTCTTACAGCAATACAATATTCAACATATCAGCGGTATCCCGGGCAACAGTCAAGGTCAAGCCATCATTGAGCGCGCAAATTTAACTTTAAAAACTCAACTATTAAAACAAAACAAAAAAGGGAAAATAAGCCCCCCAGAAACCAGATTTTGAAGGTTCTTTTTACCTTAATTTTTTTGAATCAATGGAGACAATTGCAAGACTCCGCTGTCGTAACCCATCTTTCCTCACCTCCCTCGGTGATAGTCCCCGCTAACAATTTAAAGGTTTGGTATCCTAATGAAGAAGGTAAGTATGTTCAAGGGCAAGTTCTAAAACAGGGACGGGGCTATGCTCTTGCCCTTACAGGGAGCGGACCTGAGTAGTTTCCTACAAGATGATTGAAACCCTGTTGAAAAGAAAACTGGATTCAGCATGCATTTCTTCCTTTGTTAGATGTGCCTCGGCGGGGGACTTATTTCTCTTAGTGAGGCTTTGTATGAATATTGGACTTATATTCCCTTTCCGCCCTTGTATCAGGGAGTCGCCTGGGAGGAGGCGGAAATTAAGGTTTTCACCAATGACATTACTTGGATGCCGTCCCCCTATATGGACAAGGACAACATAGAATGGGAAACAGGAATTATAATCAGCACATACCAGTTTGGAGTGGAAGGACTTCCCATATGTATGGGAAATAGTCCTCATTGTCTCCGAAAATCGCATGAAGCCTGGGCTGTTCGCTATAATCATAGTCATGTGGCTGCTAAAACTGTTATTATTGTAACTAGAAGCTTTTAATATAATCATACTGTATATAGTAATGAAACTATTCCTAGTTCTTTACTTTTTTGTCCTATTCTAGAGGTTTCTCCTAATATTGAGGTGCTGGAGTAACAACAATGTCGGGGAACTAAACCCCGGATTTTATTAGAATACAGTGGAATGTAAATAACTGATTGGAGTGTGCACGGTGATTTTCAAATAAAATTTAGTCACATACCTTTGAAATGACACTGGGTAAATAAAAGGATTGCCACTAACAGTAATGAAACCTTGGTATGGCATGAAGGAGGCCTAAAGTACAGAGTCATCTTTGGAAGTTGTTAGCTGCAGGTGATGCCATTAGCACTTTTGTGAGGAATATGTCCCTTAATCTTTCTAACCCAACTAACTCCTTTCATATTCAGTTGTATCGAAATTCCTCCTGATATATTATTGATTGTGTCCGTAAGCCCTACCTATTATTAGCAGGGAATTTGACATGGGATAATGATACGGGGATTGTTAATTGTACAGATACGTGTACATTTTTGTCTTGCCTCAATCATTCCTGGTGGCACAACTTTACTGGGGATATTTATATCCTCAGGGCTCGTAAGGAAATTTGGGTATCTGTTAACCTTATGTGACCATGGGGGGCATCACCTCTTGAAACTTATATTTGGACTTCTCTTCAGCGAACCCGCCATGCCCTTGGACTTATAATTGCCTCGGTGATGAGTCTTGTTGCCATCGCCTCCACTGCAACCATAGCAGGACTCGCTCTTCATCAAAGCATACAAAATGCTGAATTTATGCAGCAATGGCACGAACAATCTCACCGATTATGGCTTCAACAATGAAACATTGACTCTCAACTTGCTGAAAGATTGGACAACATGGAGCAAGCATTGACATGGCTTGGAGATCAGCTCACTGTACTCAGTACTCGGATGACATTACAATGTGATTGGAACTCCACTCAATTTTGTGTAACGCCTGTACCTTTTAACATCTCTCAAAATTGGACTGTAATCCGAAAATTATTAGTAGGCCATAAAAATATTAGTTTGGACATCCAAGAGCTCACTCAGAACATTTCTGAAGCATTTCGACAACAATTACATGTGTTGTCTGGAACCATAACCCTGCAGAAGCTGGGTCAGCACCTTGCTGCTTTTAACCCATGGACCCAGATGAAAACATGGATTTCTACAATCTCTGGAAGTATATTGCTTTGGGCACTTGGATTGGGTCTACTTCTTTTGGTGATTCGATGCTCCCTCCATCGCCTCCAAAAACAAAAGAAAACACAGGAACAAATATGGGCTACCTTTTTAGGACTGAGGCAAAACAAAAACAAAAAGGGGAAAATGCAGGGGCCTTTGAAAACAGTATGCTGAGAATAGATAGGGCTCAAGGACAGTATCTCCAATTGAACTTTTAATGAACTCCCGTAGGTGCCAAGAAGGCGGGCAGATAAGGAAGAGCATAGAAACAAGGAACTGAGTAGAAGGTTACATGTGGAAAAAGAAAGTTTGTTTTGCATTGCATTCTTTCAGCTGACGTGGGGTTTATGGAGTATAAATAAAGTGAGGCGGAGGCTCTGAGTTCGGCCGCCATGTTCTCTGTGTGTCTTTGTCTTTTGTGTGTTCTTTCATTCTCCACCACCCCCGGCACGGACCCCAACACTTCCACTTCTGCCATGATTGTAAGTTGGCTGAGGCCTCCCCAGTCATGCAGAACTGTGAGTCAATTAAATTCTTCTCTTTATAAATTACCCAGTCTCAGTAAAGTTCTTCATAGCAGTGTGAAAACTGACTAATACAGTAAATGAATACCACAGAGACTGGGGTACTACTATAAAGATAACCTGAAAATGTGGAAGTGACTTTGGAACTGGCAGAAGTTGGAATAGTTTGGAGGGCTCCAGAGAAGACAGGAAGGTGTGGGAAAGTTTGGAACTTATAGAGACTTGTGGAATGGTTTTGAAAAACATGCTGATAGTAATGTGGACAATAAAGGGCAGACTGAGGTGGTCTCAAATAGAGATGAAAAACTTCTTGGGAACTGGAGCAAAGATCACTCTTGCTATGCTTAGCAAAGACACTGGTGGTATTTTGTCCCTTCTCTTAGAGATTGGTGAAACTTTTAACTTGAGAGAGATGATCTGAAATTGGAAGTTATGTTTAAAAGGGAAGCAGAGCATAAAAATTTGGAAAATTTGCAACCTGACAATGTGATAGAAAAGAAAACCCCATTTTCTAGAGAGAAATTCAAGCCAGGTGCATAAATTTGCATAAGTAACGAAGAGTAGAATGATAATCACCAAGATAATGGTGAAAATGTCTTCAGAACATGTCAGAGATGTTGGTGGCAGCCCCTCCCATCACAGGCCAGGAGGCCTAGAAGGAAAAAAATGGTTTCCACAGCCTGTTCCAGGGCCCTGCTGTTGTGTACCCTGCATCCCAGATGTTCCAGCTCTGGCCATGACTAAAAGGAGCCAAGGTACAGCTCAGACCATTGTTTCAGAGGGTGCAAGCCCTAAGACTCTGTGGCTTCCATGTGGTGTAGGGCCTGTGGGTGCACAGAAGTCAATAATTGAAGTTTAGGAACTTCAACCTAGATTTCATAACATGTATGAAAAAACTTGGCCATCCATGCAGAAGTATGCTGCATGGGTGAAGCCCTCATGAAGAGCCTCTGCTAGGGCAGTGCAAAGGGGAAATGAGGTTGAAACCCCCACACAGGGTCCTCACTGGGGCACTGCCTAGTGGAGCTGTGAGAAGAGGGTCACTGTCCTCCAGATCCCAGAATGGTAGATCCACAGATGGCTTGCCCTGTGCACCTGGAAAAGCCACAGTCACTCAATGTCAGCATGTGAATGAGCTAACCAAGGCCATGGGACCCTACCCCTTGCATCAGCATGCCCTGAATGTGAAACATGGAGTCAAAGGAGATCATTTTGGAACTTTAAGATTTAATGACTGCTCTGCTGAATTTAAACTTACATGAAGCCTATAGCCCCTTTTTTGGTCAATTTCTCCCATTTGGAAGAGGAACATTTAGCCAATGCCTGTACTACTATTGTATCTGGGAAATAACTAACATGCTTTTGATTTTACAGGTTCATAGGCAGAAGGGACTTTCCTTGTCTCAATTAAGACTTTGGACTGTGGACTTTTGAGTTAATTCCAGAATGACTTAAGACGGCATGATTAGTTCTGAAATGTAAAAGACATAAGGTTTGGGAGGATTCAGGGGCATATTGATATGGTTTGACTCTGTGCACCCAAATCACATCTCAATTTATAATCTCCATGTGTCCAGGGAGGGATTTGTAATCCACCCTTGTAGAGGGAGGGAGATGATTGAATCATGGGGGCTGTTTCCCCCATGATATTATCATGATAGTGAGTGACTTCTCATGATAGCTGATGGTTTTAAAAAGGGCTCTTCCCCCTTAACCTTCTCTTCTTTCTCCTGCTGCCTTCTGAAGAAGGTGCCTGCTTCCCCTTATGCCATGATTGTAAGTTTCCTGAGGTCTCCTTTGCCATGTGGTACTGTGAGTCAATTAAACCTCTTTCCTTTATAAATTACCAAGTCTCAGGGAAGTTCTTCATA
Organism: Papio anubis; assembly: GCF_008728515.1. Lineage (NCBI taxonomy): Eukaryota > Metazoa > Chordata > Mammalia > Primates > Cercopithecidae > Papio > Papio anubis. Next base: position 21,676 of record NW_022164195.1, read on the forward strand.
GCAGTGTGAAAACAGACCAATACACCCACTAAGGAGGCACAGTGGAGAAAGGATAGTCTCTTCAATAAATGGTGTTGGAAAAACTGGATATCTATATGCAAAAGAAAGAAACTTTATTATCCAAAACACAAAATCATTTCAAAATAAATTAAAGACCTAGATGTAAAACGCAAAACTAGAAAACTGCTAGAAGGAAACATAGGTGTATAGCTCCTTGATATTGGCCTTGGCAACAGTTTTTTCTTAATATCAAAAGCTCAGGCAACAAAAGAAAAATAAAGAAGTGGAACTATCAAACTGAAAAGCAACTGCACAACAAAAGAAATAAGAATTACAAGAAAAAGGCAGCCTATGGTTTGGGAGAAAATATTTATAATCAGTATATCTGATAAAGGCTTAAGATCTAAACCATGTAAGGAACTTTAACCAATAGAAAACAAAACCAATAACAAATAGTCTAATTAAAACTGCGAAGACACTGAATAGACATTTTTCCAAAGAAGATGTAAAAATGGCCAACAGTTACATAAGAAGGTGCTCAACATCACTAATCCTTAGAGAAACGCAAATGAAATCCACAATGAGATATCACATCACAACTATTAAATGACTAGTAACTGAATGTTGAAAGATGACAAGTATTGATAGGGATGTGGAGAAAATGGAACACTTGTATACTGTCAGCAGGAGCATAAATAAGTATAGCCATTATGAAAAACAGTATGGAAGTTCCTGAAAAGAATTAAAAATAGAACTTTAATATGACCCTGAAATCCCTTGGTTGAGCATATACCCAAGGAAATGGAAGCAGCACTGCATAGAGATATTTGCCCTTCCATGTTCATTGAATTGTAATAGTCAAGATATTGAAACAACCTATTTATTGTCAAATGAATGGATAGATTTATATATATGTGGCCAGGTGCGGTGGCTCATGTCTGTAATCCCAGCACTTTGGGAGGCCAAGGTAGGCAGATCACAAAGTCAAGAGATCGAGATCATCCTGGCCAACATGGTGAAACCCTGTCTCTACTAAAATTACAAATAATTAGCTGGGCATGGTGGTGCATGCCTATAGTCCCAGCTACTTGGGAGGCTGAGGCAGCAGATTGCTGCAACCGGGGAGGCAAGGGTTGCAGTGAGCCAAGATCGCACCACTGCACTCCAACCTGGAGACAGAGACTCCATCTCAAAAAAAAAAAAAAAAAAAGACATTTTGTATATGTATAATAGTCCTATATATATAATGGACTGTTACTATTCAGGATTAAAGAAGGAGATACTGCTATTTGCAGCTACATGGATGAACCTGGAGAATATTATGCTAAGTGAGATGAGCCAGAAACAAAGAAAAATACTATATCATGTTGCTTATATGTGAAATTTTTAAAAAGTGGAACACATAAAAACAGAAAATAGAGCAGTGTTTATTAGGGTCAGAGAGAGAGAGGAAATGGACAGAAGTAGGTCAAAGGGCATAAATTTGCCATCAGGGAGAATAAATAAATCTAGAGGTTTAATGTACAACGTGAGAAGTATAGTTGATAATGTGCATTATATACTGAAAATTTGCAAAAAGGGGTAGTTCTAGATGTTCGCAACACACATACACAGAAAAGGTAACTATGAAAGGTGATTGACATGTAAATGTTTTCACTATAATTATTTTACTATGTATATTTGTATCAAAAATTCATATCAAAACATGCTGTATACAACAAATATCAAATAAAATAAATTTAATTAAAAGAAAATAATATTTGAATATATACACTGATGCTCTCAAAATAATCCTTTCATATTTTCTGGCACTTAGAGATTTTCAATTACTTTAGGAAAATCTCTTTCTCCTGAAGACATCCAAAGCATTAAAAAAAAAGAGACCAATTATAAATAACTTAATACAATGAATTTGTCCTACCAAGTCAGCATTCTGTGATGTCTGTATTTAAAATGTGTACACAGCTCCATTGCCTCAATGGCTCAACTGTTATCTGTGTCCTTACTACATAAATAAAGTGAGTAGGCAATGATCTGCTTGAACCCAGTGCCAATGAATGCGAAATCTGGAAAATGTAAATGACGCCACTCAACGTTCCATTATGGAAGCAGTATACCTTGAGAGGATCAACAAGGGAGTTAGTTTACTATAAAACACCTGTAAATATTAGTGTGGCTTTTAATTAAAATATACTATTACATAGTACCACTCACAACAAGTCAATATCTGGGATAGAGATAAGATTTTACAAAATTGAATTTTATGATTCCAAGGACAGAAACTCAAGGTCAACCTATTTTATGCTAAAAAAAAAAAAATAGCTGCAATGTAGAGAGTAAAAGATTCATTCTCAATTCAGAAAAGCATGTTACTCTTTATTGAGCATTGATTATGTGCTAGGCATGGTATATACATTATCACTGAATGTTCTATAAATCCAAACATGCTAACTTATGTAATATTTATACTTTGCACCAGGCCTTGAGGTAAGTAGTAGTATTAATTGCAGTTTATAGATGAGGAAACTGATGTATCCACAAGTAAAGTAATTTACTCGTGATTCTTCTGGTTAGTTACAAAAGCCAAAATTAAAATAGAATTGTTGGCAGCCATGCTTCTTAAGACATTGTAAAGCAAAAACTCAAAATATTCAATAAATAATGAGATAAACTGAGCTTAATTTCACTAACGTTTATAACTTTAAAATGTAGTTTTGACTGAGAGACATGTATTTTAGTTTGAAAAAAGAAAAATTAAGTATCAATGTAAAATCCCATCATCTAGTGAAACATTTTAAACCCAATTCTCTTTGGATTACATTTAAAAGATTTATGAGAACTTAGTAGCCAAAATATCAGAAAAAACTACTAAGGTATGCTTGCTTTTATTTAAAAACATGACAGAAAGAGCAATAAATTTTTTTCATTTAGTATTTTTTGAAAATAATTTCCCATATATCTAGTAATTCATCATAATTTATTATTTTATATAATATAGGCTATGGAAAACATGAAAACACATAGCTTGGTTCAACTAATATTTAACACTTAAATAGCTCATGATTCTTCTCAAATAAACCAAAAATTTTAAAATTTTGCAATGATGGAGGCCAAGTAATAATTTAGTTCCTTTGAAATTATAATTTTATTTTCTATTTTCAATTCCTAAATTTTAAAATTTGATTTATTTTCCCTTTGTAACAGTACTAATTTTAGAAATAAGAAAAAGCCATTTAAATAGCAATAAGATATTATTATTAATTTTAATTTACTTATAGGTTGAGTGACAAAATCTTTATCAAGTGAAAATAAAATTTCACAATAAAAATGAACTCCCTTGATGGAATAATTTTGTTTCTGGACTGGACAATTAAGAACTAAATAAACTCACTCTTCTGTAAAATTATGAGCAAAACCACTAAAATCCAACATCTCAGAATTCTGAAAATTGATCAAAACTACATGACATACTGAAAATCATCTATCCAAAAGAAATTATAAACCTTCAGTAAGACAGCAGAGTCTGAAATGCTTTGACTTGGGAGTATTCTTATATCCTCTCTTTCTCTACTGCTCAGTGGTATGGTAGCCAAAAGCCAACAGCCTTGAAGTAAGCAGCAGAAAGAATAAGTTTGGAGCTGTGTTGAAAGCATACTTCTCAGAACGTCATAATCATTTTGTCCAAAGCTGCAGGTCCATGAAAATGTATGGGTATTTGCTTTGACTCTGGGTCAGATCAAAAGAAAGGGCCCTTCCCCAGAGCACTAATAAAACATTAACAATATGCTGGCTATATTGAAGCCACCTAAGATTATAATTTCAATTGAGGTAGACAAGAGTCAGAGTCTGGAGAATTAGACAACCATAAGGGACTTTGAAAACCTCTGACATGTCCCTGGGGATCTAATAAGAAGTTCACATTTCCAGAAAAAAAACTTGAAAAAGAAGGCCCCATTTAGTCATCACTTGTTGACCTTAACGCCCTGTGCAAAGTTAAAGCTAAGGCTGTCTTGTGACCCTCCTGAAGTTTGAGCACCTGGCTTCTCACACTGATTCCTTGGACAAAAAGTGAGGAACAAATAGGCATAATTTTAAGAAAATATTCTGACCAATCACTGGCTGGCCAGCAATTTATACTGAGGTATGATACCCTACAGAGCTGGGGCTTAAAAATAATCCCCCAAAAATTAAAAAATGAAAAGCTAACATGTAACTCAATGGACACAAGGGATGAGAATGAATGATCTAGATAATTAGCCCAGGAAAGTTTACAAACAAATCACCAAGAATAAGAAAAATAAGAACAACAAAAAGTGATATCAGCAAAATGGCTGTCTAAGTACTTCTGGCATGTTCCCCACTCCCACAGGAAAGGAAGAAGGCAACAAATAAACAGATTTCTCTGGCATGTCAAATGGAGAGCCCTGGAGTGCAGCATAGGAGTGGAGATTCACCCGTGGTGACTGGAATTTCAGAAGGGAATCATGGAGGCACCTGGCCTCTGCATCCTCATCTACCTCACTTAAATTGTGTTTGCCTGTAGTCAGGAGGAACTTCTTGTGGGGAAAAGATAAGCAGAAGATCCCCACCAGTGCCTATTGCCAAGGAAAACACTTACAGCTCTTACAACAGGACAATTCTACATTCTGCAAAAACTCTGAACCAAATATGAAGAGCTGGGGGAATTCACACAACTAGATTGCCCCAGAATAGGAGCATAAAGTGTATACTCCTGACCCCAACCTTCCCACTATGAGCCAAGCTGAAGTAGCACAGCACTATCTTTATATCAAAGCCACCTCTGGAGTGTGCCCTGCCCTAAGGGCCAGTAGCTACTGCACTTCTACAGCACAGGGGATCCATCTTCATTACCTCAAGCCCATATAGGTGGCTGAACACTATAACCCCAGCTATATGGAGCTTGAGCCCAAGATTAGTTGTGACTCTGGTCCTGTACAGCCGGGATAACAATCATAATTGACTACACTTCCCAGCCACAGAAGCAGTCTCCCTTTCTTGCCCAGGGTGAACCTGCCTTTGAGCCAAATAAACTGTTTCACACTCTATCCCAACAGGCCCCAGAGCTTCTGAGTAGCAAATATGCCCCTCCACCAGCAGAGTGGCTATACACCCATGCTTAGGATGTTAGAAACAGCTTCAAGCATCACTGTGCCCCACAGACATGCCCTTGGCCTGTCTAATATCCCTATACCCCTAATAAGAGTCTGAGAAACAATCTCATAGGACACTCCTGGAAGGCATGTTCCAGGCCAGCCAAGAAGCTATGAATCTGCATACTGGGCCTTTAAAACAGCCCTACAGGCTGCCCTCAGCAGGCACGTCCTTGAATCAGCCAAGCAACCTTGCACTTACCTCGAAGATCTGAGAAACAGCACTGTGGATCACATCTAGCAGGCATGCCCCCAGGCCAACCAAGCAGTCCTGTGCCCATGTCCTGGGCCAACAAAACAGTCCTGTGGGCCAGACCCATAGAATGCTTCCAGACCAGCCAAGCAGCCATGAAGCTGTATTGGGAGCATAAGAAACAGCCCTGTGCCTGCCCCAAGTGTATGTGTCACCAGGCCAGTCAAGCAGCCATGCTCCAAAGTCAAAGAACTAAGAAATGGCCTAATAGGTCATCACACTACCCTATGCCTGCCCCCAAGCACACACAGCCTCAGGGCCAGCTGAGCAACCTTGCACCAATATCTCAAGCCTGAAAAACAGCCCCATGGGCTACTCCTTACAGAAATGCCCTGGGACCAGCTGAGTAAATATGCAGCTACGTCTTAAGCCTGAGAAACAGCCTTATGAGTTATTACTAGCTGACACACACTTAGGCAAGCCAAGAAATCCTGGCAGGTACATCCCTAGGTCATTCAAGCAACTGTGTGCCTGTGCTTCCAGTCAGAATAGCAGCTCCATTGCCCCAACCCCAGTGAGCCAGATCCTAAGTCAGATGATCCTCCTATACCCCTGACCTGAGAAACAGCCCAGCAAGCCAACTTCTGGAAAAGCCACACCACCATTGCCACAGGTTCTCTTAGCCTAGGTCACTGAGAAACTTGCCTATGCCACTAATGTAGACTATAGCTGAAGAAACTACTTGGAGACTACACTACTGCCTCTACCCAGAACCAAGACCAACAAACCCCACAAAAGCAACACCCCAAGACCCATTCATACACATACATCTTTTTACATGATACCTACTCCATAAAATTGGAAGTACTGAGCAACTTTCCACCTGATGCATAGCAGTCAGTGCAGGAACACATCAATCATGAAAAAGCACGGAAATGTGTCACCTCTAAGGTAAACAATAATTCTCCAGTAACCAAACCCAGTCATAAGAAAACATGAAATGTCAGAAAAATAATTCAAAATTATAATCTTAAGGACATGTAAGCAAAGGCAGGTAGACTACTCGATTAAATTAAAAATGCAGTTCATAATTTGAGTGAGACATTTGACAAAGAGGTGGACATAAAAAAGAACCAAACGGAAATCCTAAAGTTAAAGAATTCAATGAATGAAATAAAAAATACAATTGAGAACTCCAACTACAGACTAGACCAAGCAGAAGAAAGAATTTCTGAACGTGAAAATAGTCTTTTCCAATAACACAGGCAGACAAAATAGAAAAAATAATGAAAAAAATAAAGGCTACAGGATTGTATTAGTCAGTTTTCATACTTTCATAAAGAATCCTCGAGTCTGGGTAATTTACAAAAGTAGTTTAATTGCCTCACAGTAACACATGGCTGTGGTAGCCTCAGGAAACTTACAATCATGGTGGAAGGTAAAGGGAAAGCAAAGCATATCTTACATGGTGACAGGAGAGACAGAGAGAGAAGGAGGAAGCACCAGGCATTTATCAAACAACTAGATCTTGTGAGAACTCCCTCACTATCATGAGAACAGAATGGAGAAACTGCCCCATGATCCAATCACCTCCCATCAGGTTCCTCCCTTGACACATGGAGATTACAATTCAAGATGAGATTTGGGTGGACATATAGAACCAAACCATATCAAGGATTTATGTGATACCATTAATCAAATAAATATGCATATTATGGGAATTTCAGAAGAGAGGTGAAAAGGTGAGGAAAACACATTTAATGAAATAAAAGCAAAAAACTTCCCAAGTCCTGAGAGAAAAATGAACATTAAGGAATATAGATATCCAGGAAGGTCAAAAAAGTCTCAAATAGATCAAGCCAAGCAGGTCATTTCTGAGACATCATATACTCAAATTGTCAAAAGTGAAAGGCAAACAAAACATTTAGAAGTAACATGAAAAAAACATCAAGTCAGACACATAGGAATCTCTTTTAGGATAACAGTGGATTTCTCAGCAGAGATCTTACAGGCCAGGAAATAACAGGATGATAAATTCAAAGTACTGAAAGAAAAAAATGACAACCTGTCAGTCAAGAATGTTATACCCAGCAAAACTATCCTTCTGAAATGAAATAGAAACAACATATTTCGTACACAAGTAAAAATGAAAGAAATTCATCACCATTACACCAGGCTTACAAGAAATGCTAAAGGAAGTCATGTTTGGAAGTATAAAGATAACAACTATCATTATTAAAGTATGTGAAACTATAAAAACAAGTTGGTGGAGCTGATACACAAAGAAGAGAGAAAAATGAATGAAACATATGATTACAGAAAATCACCCAACTGCAAAAATAAACAGTACAAGATACAGAATCAAGGTATATAAAAAACAACCAGAAAACAATAAATTGACAAAAGTAAGTCTTCACCTATCCATAATAACCTTGAATATAAATCCAAATGTATTAAATTCCCCAGTTAAAATATATAGAATAGCTGAACAGATTAAAACAAAACAAAACAAGACCCAACCTATGCTGCCTATAACAAATTATCTCACCTCAGAAGACTCATATATACTGAAAAAGAAGGGATGGAAAAACATGCTCCATGAAAATGGAAAGTGAGCAGGAGCAACCATAGTTATATCAAGGTAGATTTGAAGTTAAAAGCTGTAAAAAGAGACACAGAAGAAAATTATATAATAATAAAAGAATCAATTTCGCAGTTATTATATTTGGCAAGTATATATGCGCCCAACATTGGACCATCCAGACATGTAAGGCAAATATTATTAAAACTGAAGGGAGAAGTAGTCCTCAATATATTAATAGTTGGGGCCCTTAACACCCTACTCTCAGCATCGAACACATTATCTAGGCAGGAAATAAACAAAGAAACATTGATTTTAAATGTACCATTGGGAAAATAGACTTAAGATATTTACAGAACTTTTCACTCAGCTTAACACATATATTTTTATCAGTGCATGGAGCATTCTTAAGGTTAAGACACATGTTAGGACATAAAACAAGTCTCCACAACATTTTAAAAAATCACATCTAGTGTCTTCTCAGATGACAATGGAATAAAACCATATACCAAAAAAATGAGAAATAAGAAATATTTGAAACTATACAAATACATAGAAATTAAACAACATGCTACTGAATGATAAATAGGCGAGGGGAATAATTAAAAATAAAATGTATTTAAATTTTATTGAGACAAATGAAACTAGAAATGCAATGCGTCAAAACCTTTGGGACTCAGAAAAAAAACAATACTAAGAGGAAAGTTTAGAGTGATAAATGACTACATCAAAAAGCTAGTAAGATTTCAGATAAATTACCTGATAATATCTCTTTTAAAAAGTGAGAAAAAACCGAAAATTAGTAAAAGAAACAATAAAGATTAGAGCAGAAATCAAAACAAAAAGTTAAGTAAAAAATGCAAAAGATGAACAAAAAAATTGGTTATTTGGAATGATAAACAAGATCAATAAACTATTAGATAGACATAAAAAGACACAAATAAATAAAATTAGAAACAAAAAGGAGACATCACAATAATTAGCACCAAAATACAAGGTATTAATAGAGACTACTTTGAACAACCATATACTAACAAACAAGAAAATCTACAGGAAATGGATAAATTCCTGTACAAATACAACCTACTGATGTTGAACCAAGAAGAAATAGAAATCCTAAACAGGTCAATAACAATTAACAAGATGGAATCAGTAATAAGCCTCCCAACAAAGAAAAGTCCCAGATTATATGGCTTTACTGCTGAATTTTACTGTATCTTAAAAAAAATTATGCCAACTCTTCTCAAACTATTATGAAAAAGTGAAGCAGAATAAATTTTTCCTAACTCTTTTTATAAGACTAGCATAACTCTGATACCAAAACCAGACACACTCACACACACACACACACACATGCACACACACACCTCAGACCAATATCTTCAAAGAACATAGATGAGATGCAAAAATTCTCAACAAAATATTATCAAACCAAATTCAACAACACATCAAAAATATAATACACCATGATCAAGTGAGTTTTATCCCAGGAATGCAAGGATGGTTCAACATATGCAAATCAATAAATGTCATGTCATCCATCACATCAATAGAATGAAGGAGAAAAACTATATCTTTATCTCAATAGAGATTCATGAAGATCATTTGATAAAATTCAACTTCACTTATAAATTTTAAATAATATTAAACAAAAAAGAATAACAAATTTTAAAAGAACAAGAATATACTTTGATTAGGTAGATGTGAGTATCAGATTAACTATAATATGTTATCAAAACTGTTCAGCTTTTAGAAATAAATAAGAGATGTGCAAAGACATAGGAAAATATGCCTGAAACACAGGGTAGCAGAAAGTAGCTATTAAATGACCCTGAGAAGGCTTAGATTTTAGGCTTCATAGAGATTTTAAATGATCTATCAAAATACATTAATAGAACTAAATAAATTATATCTAACAATAAAACCATCAGAATGCTGCCTCATGAAATAAAGAATATTAGTAATGAGATAAATGCCAAGACTAGCTTGGTTGGGGAGACCCTAACCCAGCAGTGCTAGAGGAATTAAAGACACACACACAGAAATATAGAGGTGTGAAGTGGAAAATCAGGGTTCTCACAGCCTTCAGAACTGAGAGCCCTGAACAGAGATTTACCCACATATTTATTAACAACAAGCCAGTCATTAGCATTGTTTCTATAGATATTAGATTAACTAAAAGTATCCCTTATGGGAAACGAAGGGATGGGCCAAAATACAGGGATGGGTCTGGCTAGTTATCTGCAGCAGGAGTATGTCCTTAAGGCACAGATTGCTCATGCTATTGTTTGTGGTTTAAGAATGCCTTTAAGTGGTTTTCTGCCCTGGGTGGGCCAGGTGTTTCCTGCCCTCATTCCAGTAAACCCACAACCCTCCAGCATGGGTGTTATGGCCATCGTGAACATGTCACAGTGCTGCAGAGATTTTGTTTATGGCCAGTTTTGGGACCAGTTTATGGCCAGATTTTGGGGGACCTGTTCACAACAGATAAAATTATAAGAAAGTATCAAATAGAAATTCTAGTAATTAAAAGTATAACTGAAATGGAAATTTACCAAAATTTCAACAACATATTTGAGCTGGCAGATGAATTAATGAACAACACTGAAGATAGGTCAATAGAGACTATTCAGTCTGAGAAGCTGGCAGATGAATTAATGAACAACACTGAAGATAGGTCAATAGAGACTATTCAGTCTGAGAAGCAGAAAAATATATGAACAGATCCTCAGAGACATGTGAGCCCATACAAATTGTATCAACATCCACATAATGCAATACCAGAGAAATGACTAGAAAATTTTTTAAAGAAGTACTTTCCAAAACACTCCGAAATTGTATAAAAGATACTAATCTTCAAATTCAAGAAGCTCAGATAGAATAAATTTAGCTGCAATTCCAGGTAGAATAAGTCTAACAAGTTAATCGATGACAATAAATGAAAAATACAAATCCTTGAAAGCAGTGAGAAGGATTAACGTAACATATTGCAGAGATCCTTGTAAAAGTAATAACTGACTTCTCATCAGAAACCCTGGATATCAGAAGACAGTGGAATGACATGTTCAAAATATCTCAGACTGTAAGCTGAGAATTCTATATCCAGCTAAAATTTCATGTAAAAATAAAAAAGAAGTTAAGACATGCCCAATTAAACAGAGAGAGAAAGATAATTTCTTGCTTGTAGACTTGCCCTGCATGATACATTAAAGTAAGTTCTTTAGGCTGAAATGAATAAAACACTTTATGAAACTCAAATTCACATCAAGAAGTAAAGTGCAACAAAAAATAACTACAAAGAGGGCTGGATGCAGTGGCTCATACCTGTAGTCACAGCACTTTGGAGGCTTAGGAAGGAGATTTGCTTGAGCCCAGGTGTTTGAGGAGACCAGCCTGGGCATCACGGAATAGCCTCATCTATACAAAAAAAAAAAAAATTAGCCAGGCATGGTGGCACATGCCTGTAGTCCCAGCTACCTGGGGGAGCTGAGACCAGAAGATTGTTTGAGCCCAGGATGCGGAGGTTGCAGTGAGCCAAGATTACACCATTGCACTCCAGCCTGGGCAACAGAGCAAGACCCTGTCTCAAAAAAAAAAAAAAAAAAAAAAAAAGAAAGAAAGAAAGAAAAAAGGAAAAGAAAACTACGAAGATAAATATAAAAGCCAGTGTAAATGTGGTTTGTTTGTATTCCTTGCCTTACACTGTTTTAGATGATAGCTGCACAAAATAATCATTATAAAACAGAGTTAAAAGATTATAATGTATAAACATGCAATTTGTACAGCATTAATAGTAAACAAAGGAGAAAATAGAAATATTGGAGCATGTTTTCACATACTATAAAAATTTACTGTTATTCTGAACTAGATCTTTTAAAATTAAGATACTAATTCCCATCCCCATAGCAACCACAAAAAGAAAATCCTCAAACTTTTAGCAAATAAACAAAGCAATGAAAATGGTATGCTAGAATGTAACTATTTAACATAAAAGAAGATAGTAATAGAGGAAAAGAGGTAAAAATACGTGATGCATATAGTAACATATAACAAAGTAGATGTAAACCCCACCATATCCAATCAAAAGGCAGATATCCACAGAATAAATAAGTTATGATTCAACTCTATGATCCCTATGAGAGACATGTTTTAGATTCAAAAAACAAAGAGGTTGAAAGTAAAAGGATGAAAAAGTTATAATATGCAATCAGTAAACAAAAATGAGCTGCAATGCTACACTAAGACAAAGTAGAGTTAAAAGTGTTTGTAAACAATGAGAAAATTTTGTAATGATAAAGAGATAAATCTACCTTTAAGATCTAATAACTACAAATGCATTTAATAAAGCCCTCAAATTCTGTCAGCAAAACCTGACAGAATTGAAGGAGGAAGAAACAATTGAAAAAAAAATTATTAGAGACTTCAATACTCATTTTCAATACTAGATGGAACAAGTAGGAAGATCACCACAAAATAGAAGGCTTAAATAACTATTGTGATTGCTTCCCAGAGACAGAATAGATGCCTACACACTCAAATTTGACTCAGATATCAAGATTGATAACACCACCTGTGTACCAGGAGGGCATAAAAAGGATCTTTTTTTTAAATTTAAGATATTTATTTTAAAAAGGTTACACTATGTTTTTTGTTTGCTTGTTTTGTTTTGTTTTTAAATGGGCTCTCTGTTGCCCAGGCTAGAGTCAGTGGTGCAATCTCGGTTCACTGCAACCTCTGCCTCGTGGGTTTGAACCCTGCCTCAGTGATTCTCCTGCCTCAGCTTCCTGAGTAGCTGGGACTACAGGCATACGCCACCATGCCCAGCTAATTTTTGTATTTTTAGTAGAGACGGGGTTTCACCAAATTGGCCAGGCTGGTCTCGAACTCCTGACCTCGTGATCCACCCGCCTCGGCCTCCCAAAGTGCTGGGATTACAAGCGTGAGCCACCGCTCCCAGTCCTCACTGTGATTTTTATACACTGTTGAAAACAATGACTTTTATTTATTTAAAAGCAGCAATAGTTCCCATTACTCTCATAATGTTATATTCAAGCCTTGATTTAGTTCCAGAAAATAAATAGGGTACATTTTTAATATTTCCCTAGCTCTGTCTGCTATAAGAGAATTTCAGAGTATGAAGGTAAGATGAAGCAAGACATAGAAGAACATTTTTAGATACTGACCATTTTTCCTTGTAATTTGGTGAAAATTTAGTTTCTTTCCCAAATTCTGTACTTGTATACATAAAAGTAAATTTCTATTTTAGTAGCTCTAAAAGAACTAGGTGAGAGAAGATTAGTATCCATAATAGTAAATAGCAAGTACTTCGGCAAGTCTGAATTAGAGTACAAGTGAAGACATCGACAAACAAACTTTTTCTGTCTGTCTCCTGAATGTGGTATGGTATTTATGTTAGAATTAAAGCATCACAATTAACTGATTGTAGGGTGCTGGTCGGCAATCCATCAACAGGTCTACCCCAACAGATGTGGAGACATGTGGAAAAAATATGTTAACCAAAGTGGTCAGGAGAACAAAATACAGAAAACACCATAAAACTGAGGACATTATCTCTTCTTGTCTGAAAAACAGGGGTTCCCCGGAGTACAGGAAGTATTTGTCAGGGGAGTGCTTCTATTCTGTTATCACAGGAGGGCTTGAAGCGGGTTCCGGCCATTCACACACATCTGGCAGCAGGGAATCATATTCACTCCGTCATATTCTTTCTTTAACATATTTGGCCTTGTCTTCAGGTTCTGGGTATTGGAAAGCCATTTTGTTAGCATATAGGTATTCTGTAACTTTAATAGCAATGTTAATAGAAACTTTCTGAATATTAGCAAGTGGTGGGTAAAGTCTCCCTTGGGCTAACTTTTCATCCGTCATTTGGCTTGTCAATGCCTTTGCAGCTTCTAGGAAAACATTGTCACTAATATGCTGGGTGTTACAGAGAATAACAGCTAAAGATGCACCTGGAAAAATATATACATTGTTTCCTTGATCTGGTGTAACGATTCTCCCATCTGTGAGTTTCACTGGCCCAAATGGACTGCCACTGGCAAACAAACACTTGCGCTCTGTAAGTGTATATGCTTCTTTGGCCGCGCACTCTGCCTGTGCTATAGGATTACTTAATGTAAATATTACAGGCCTTTCATTGATAGGGGTCATGGCTCTGATTACATCAGGAGTGAAAAGATGGCCAGCACCTGCAACTCCAATTGTAGTTGAAGTCCTCATTGTATTCACCACATCTTCAAAAGTATCCGGTATGCTCTCTGGGACTGGGTAAGTAAATGGTTCCTGATGACTATCTATTTTTGCTTTCTGCCCCTTAACTAATAAACCATACTTGTCAAACATCCAGATTTTCTTTTGTGCCTCTTCTTCTGACAGGCCATTTTCTACCATAGACATACTTTTTTGAGATTTGCAATTCCAGGAGTAGTCTCTCCTGTTCCAAGGAATAAGATTTTGTGTTTGGAGACTGGTTTATTAATAACTTTTTGTGTTGCAAGAAGATCTGCTAGAGCTACTGCAGCTGTCCCTTGAATATCATCATTGAAAGTGCAATATTTTTATTGATGTTTTTTCAAGAACCTGAATGCATTATGATTTCCAAAATCTTCAAATTGAATGAGTGTGTTCCAGCCATATCTGTCAGTAATAGCTTTCATAAACTCATCAATCAGGTCATCATACTGTTGTGTGCGATCTTGTTTCTGGTACAAGCCTATGTAAAATGTGTCTTTTAAGAGTGCGATATTATCAGTTCCCACATCAATACACACTGGTAGACATCTATCAGGCCATATTCAGGCACAAACTGTATACAAACACATTTTTCCTACTGGAATTCCCATTTCATAGACACTCAGCTCTCCAAGACCCAGAATTCTCTCTCCATCAGTCACTAAAACAATCTTAACATGATTTTCTGGCCACTTATCCACAATTGATCTAATATGACCTCTGTCTGAGATCGACATAAATAATCCCTTAGGTCTTCTAAAGATGTGTCCATACTGGGAGCAGACAAGACTAACTGTTGGTGTATATACAATTGGCATTAAACTCTCAGTGTCATCTTGAAGTATTCGATAAAACAATTTCTCATTTCTTTCTTGTATTTCCATTATGTAGATATATGTTTCCAAAGGGCTAGTCATTTTTTTCAAGTTTCTGTGGAATCCTAAGGCTTGAATATCTTGTGTCTGTATTTTGGGAGGTAGAAGCCCTTGAAGACCAAGCATTTGTCGTTCTTGTAAACTAAATGCCATTCCCTTGTTTGTTCTTGGATTCAGCATAAATGGCTTGCCTTTTTCTTTTATGTGCAAATGTCGACATGCCAAAGTACAAGTGGTGGAAACTACTCTTAACCCCGGACAACATCTTTTCTTTCATCAGAGGTCTCACCACACGACAGTTGGTGCTGCGGACGAAGAGGCTGCACCCTGCCTCCCGCCCTGGCGATGCTCAGCTCTCGCATCGCCGGGCCCTCCCCTTCTGCGAGCCTCCTGGAGTCCGCGCCAGCTCAGGCTCGCACTGGCGCGAGAGGTGCCACACTCTGAGGTAGACCCGTGAGAGCGGAGGGTGAGGGGGGGCAGGGCCGAGTGGGCATGGCCCACTGGATTTTTTTAAACGTAAATTATCCTTTTCTATTTTTAATTTTTTTTCTCCTATTGAAGGTATTTGCCATTTTCAATTAACTCATATGACTTCTTTATAAATTAAGGTAATTAAAACTTTACATTATCTGTTACAAATATTTTTCTCTCTTTTTCTTTTTCTTACTCTATTAGCCATAAATGATTGATATCATGTAGTGAAATACATCAAAATTTTCATTCGTGGAATATTTTTTGAATATATCTATGGTGTCCTATTTTCCCAGGTTCATACTTTTAACTGCATGTTTGTTATCTACATTTGAATATTGCACTGATACCGCTAATGTCTCACATGGAGACATCTCATGTGATGCCAGCCTTAACTTTACCCAGAGCCCTTGGTCAATTGTCTCTACACTTTCACATTATTTATCAGATAATATGGTTTGAAACTCTGTCCCCACCCAAATCTCATGTTGAAATGTAATTTCCAATGCTGTATGTGGGGCCTGGTGGGAGATCATTGGATCAGAAGAACAGTTTCTTATGGTTTAACACCATTCCCCCTAGGTGCTGTCATCACAATACTGAGTTCTTATGAGACCCAATTGGAGGTCTCAGAAGAAGATATGAGGGAAAGATTGGAACTTCCTAGAGACTTGTTGAATGGTTGTGACCAACATGCTGATAGTGTTATGGACAGTGAAATCCAGACTGAGGAGGTCTCAGGTGGAAATAAGGAATTTATTGGGAACTGAAGTAACGGTCACTTCTGCTATGCTTTAGCAAAGAGCCTGACTGCATTTTGCCCCTACTCTAGGGATAAGAGAATTTGAACTTGAGAGTGATGATTTAGAGTATCTGGTGAGAGAAATTTCTGAATAGCCGAGCACTCAAGATGTGCACTGGCTGCTTCTAACAATCTATGCTCACATACATGAGTAAATAAATGATCTGAAACTAGAACTTATATTTAAAAGAGAAGCAGAGGGTAAAGGTTTGCAGCCTGTCCATTTCATAGAAAAGAAAAGCCCATTTTCAGTGGTGGAATTCAAACAGGTTGCAGAAATTTGCATAAGTAAAGAGGAGTCAAGTCCTAATAGCAAAGACAATAGGGAAAGACCTCAAAGGCATTTCAGAGACCTTTGTGGCAGCCCCTCCAATTACAGGCCATGAAGCCTACAAAGACAATGATTTTGTGGGCCAGACTCATGACCCCACTGCCCTGTGCAGCCTTGGGATGCTCTCTGCTTCCCAACCACTCAACCTCCAGCCATAGGTAAAACGGGACAAGGTACTGCTCAGGCCACTGCTTCAGAGGCACAAGCTATAAGTCTTGGTGGCCTCCATGTTGTGTTAAGCCTGTGGGTGCACAGAATGCAAGAGTCGAGGTTTGAAAGACTCCACCTAGATTTCAGAGGATATATGGAAATGCCTAATGTCCACGCAGAAGCCTGCTTCAGGGCAGAGCCCTCGTGGAATCTCTACCAGGGCAGTGCAGAGGGGATATCTGGAGTTAGATCTCCTATTCAGAGCCCCCACTGGTGCACTTCCTAGTGGAACTGTGAGAAGTGGAGCACCATCCTCCAGACCCCAGAATAGTAGATCCACCAACAGCCTGCACCCTGCACCTGAAAAAGCAGCAAGCACTCAATGCCAGCCCCTGAAAGAAACTGTGGGGGCTGAAATTGTCAAAGCCACAAGGGTAAAACTGCCCAAGGCTTTGGGAGCCCACCCCTTGCACTTGTATGACATGGTGAGACATGGGGTCAAAGGAGATTATTTTGGAGCAT
Source organism: Papio anubis (assembly GCF_008728515.1). Classification (NCBI taxonomy): domain Eukaryota; kingdom Metazoa; phylum Chordata; class Mammalia; order Primates; family Cercopithecidae; genus Papio; species Papio anubis. The sequence goes on from NW_022164195.1 coordinate 39,024, forward strand.
TAAGAGTTAATGACTGTCCTGTTGGGTTTCAGATATGCATGGGACCTGTAGCTCCTTTAATTGGCAGATTTCTCCCTTTTGGATTGGTAGTAATTACTCAATGCCTTTACCTCTAAGGTATCTTGGAAGTAACTAACTCGTTTTTTATTTTACAGGCTCATAAGTGGAACAGACTAGCCTTGTCTTAGATGAGACTTCAGACTGTGGACTTTTGAGTTAATGCTAGAATGAGTTAAGACTTTGGTGGACTGTTGGGAAGGCATGATTGTATTCTGAAATGTGAGAAGGTCTTGAGATTTCAGAGGTGCCAGGTGTGGAATGATGGTTTGCCTCTGTGTCCCCGCCCAAATCTCATGTTGAAATGTAACCTCAGTGCTGAAGTTGGGGCCCAGTGGGAGGTGATTTGATCATGGAGGTGGGTTCTCATGATTTAACACCACCCCCACTTAGTGTTATCATCACAATAGTGAGTTCTCATGATATCTGGTTGCTTAAAAGTGTGTAGCACCTGCCCCTTCTCTCTCTTCTTCCTGTAGCAGTCAGGTGAAGCTCCTAACTCCCCTTTGCTTTCCAACGTAATTGGAAACTGTCTGAGTCCTTCCCAGAAGCAAAATCCACTATGCTTCCTATATAGCCTGCAAATGTGTGAGTCAATCATGACTCTTTTCTTTATAAATTACCCAGTCTCCAGTATTTCTTTATAACAGTGTGAGAATAGACTAATACACCAAGTTAGTCTGATTTTAATCCAGTCAATGGCTGAGGCAACAAACTCACTATGAGAACAGCCAGACAGTGCTTTACAACTTGCCCTTAATGCTATGCTTTATTTCCCATCCCACAGCTTCTCTACTATTTCTGAAGCATATACCATATTCTTATTGCGCATAAATACAAAATTTGGAGGTATCGAGTAGTTACTACTCTTGAGGTTAATCTGTGATTGCAGAAAAAGAATTGGTGGAGAAATTCATATCCCTTCTTCCTCCTGGACCTCTCCTTTGCAGTGCTTTGTATTATATGACCTCTTGGAAATCCTGTGAGTTTGAGTTATTGATAGGAGCTTGACCCAAGAATCAGATAACCCAGTTATGCACCAATATTTGTTCTTGTTCCTTTCCTACCTTATTTCCCCTTTCCTTCACACTTGCTTCTCAATGATTGCACTTTCGAACAGCACATTTACACGTAAACTTTTGCTTCAAGCTTTGATTTCTGAAAATCCCATATTAAGTAGATGTCCAATAAAAAGTCATTAATATGTTAAATATAAACCATTTATTTTCTTAAACTTGCTTTTTCTAGTGTCTATTACATCTTATTAAATGACGACTCCATTTTTCAAGGACCTTGAACTCAGAATTTTGAAATCATTCTTGTTTATGCTCTTCTTCTCATATTCTACATTTAATTCGTGAGCAAATTCTGTTGTATATTCCTTCAAAATACAAGTACAAAATGACCCTCTCCATTCACACCACAATCTCTCATATTCAAACCACCATCAACATTCATTGGTATTTTTTTCATTATTCTTCTATTTGGTCCCATTGTTTTCATATTTGTTATCTACAATCTATTTGCCATATGCAGGGGAAAGATGCTTTTTAAAAAGACACATTGTATCATGTCGCTACTCTTCATTCAGTGCTTCAAAGACTTTATACTTGCTCAGAGTAAAGCTGTGACCTTACAATAACTTATTAAAGTCCTACTTATTTTAGCCCTTGTTATTTATCTAACCTCATTTTCCTGCTACACATTCGGTCTTTTCCCCTAGTCACAGACCTCCTTGCTGAATGTTAAATATGCCAAACGCCCTCCTTTTTAATGGCTTTTTTACTTGCTATATATTAATACATTGTTAAATAGATAATTCACAAATTTTTTTTTGAATAGTGTCTCACCCATGTAGTAATAGAATAGTTATCACTTGTTATGACATTTTTAGATTAGAAACTGTTATTAGTGTTAGTACCTCAACGTTATCATAATCAGTAAAATGTGGATGTTTTGTTCTTTTGAATATATGTGAGAATAATATGATAGGGTGGTCAATACCAGAAAAACATTATACAAATGCTAATAATTATTTCAATATTTAACGTGTTCATTGCACTAACAATCACTTTTTTCACATTTCTAAATTTTTACTATCATACATTTAGATGACTAAATGTTTCATGGTTATAGAGTTCAGCATGTGCCTATGTTAATATGTTACTTCTCCAATCACCTCCTCTTTCATTCCCTTTCCATTATCTAATTACTATATCCACTCCTGGTCCATTTCCTCCTTCATTCTAGCAACTATTCCATTGCTTTTTTAAAAAAAGTCTCCATCACCATTATTTTTTAGGTTCACTTCTCACTTTTCTAGGTTCTTTTCCATTTCTCATCTTCTTTTTCTAATATCATGGGATTTCTCAGCCAGTGTTTGATAGCCAAGTTTGGAGTTGTCTGTTGCCATGGATACTGTTTCAGCTACTTGCCCACAGGAGGGAGCCCTCTACTTGTTAAAGGTATGTTGACAGCAGCAAGACGTTTTCCTGGTAAAGGACAGTGGGGCCGGGACTAATGAGCAATAAAGATGTAAATGGCTTATTTTCCCATAGATAGTGTACATCTCATGCTGGTTCAAGTATGGCATTTTGCACTTTCACTAGACTTACATCAGAAACATACAAAATAGGTACTTATATGGCAGAGTATGAAAGGCATCTACATTACCCCAATATTTCTTCTCACGTTCTTTTACCAGTCATGTTTATCTCTTTGCATTAAAATATTAAAATAAAATCTCTCGTTAGGTAAAAAGAACCTAATGGAAATGAACATCACATAGGATAGTTATCATGGGAAAGAAATAAAAATCAAAATGAGTGGCTCTCAAAGAGGGTAAAGTGTAAATGGGAAAAAGCAGCAGAATTCTCTAGATAATTGTGAAATTTTTTTGTAAGATTTTATCTCGAAGACTAGAATGCTTGAAATAAAGGAAATTTCAAGTTAATCTCTCCACATTCACAGTTTTTTTGGGGGGCAATATGTCAAGATAAAAATGTTTGTATTCAGGGTTAAAAGAGTGATGTGTAAGTTGGGAGACCAGGAAATATTGTTTCACAGTTATCCGCCACTGTCAGTCCCATAGATACACTATAGTTACTCTGAAACCTTGAAGTTCTGGAAGATAGAATTCATCCTTCTGCCTTCCCAGGCAGTCATTTCTGCTCACTCACCTACCCCTGCTGAATGAGATTTGGCTCATTGTGAGTTTACAGTTTACAATTATTTCCCTGGCTACACACTTTTCATAACTGACTAATTACAATTTACAGCAAATAGGAACACAAGATTATGGTTATGCCTAAAATAGAGTATGCTGCCTTCTCTAGGCAAAAAATTTAAAAAGGTGTTAAAAATCCAAAGAAAGTGTTTAAGTAAAATATGAAGAAGAGGACATTGGATAGTCAAAGTTGGTGGGGAAAGAAGCACAGTTCTCTTAAAACATGTTAAGTCTGATGCCTTGTATTTCTTAAGAAACAAAAGACATCTATCTGTCCAAATTAATGTGGGGATGAAGTTGGCGTAAAAATAAGAAGGCAGCAATTGAAACCATATCTCTTGTTGTGTTTTTACAGTTCTGATCACAAATGCTCATTTACAATAAAGAGTATTAACTTAAAGCAAATGATTAGATTATACTCACATAAAATAAGTCCTGTATTTTATTATTGAAAAGCATTCTATTATTGAAAAAGCTTTTTATGGTAGAGAAATAGAGATTTAGGATGGCAGACCATCTTCATCAACCCTAAATTGATGATCATAAAACATATATTAAGTGTAAAAAATGGAGCTGTAATTCCAAATATAAATGATTCAAAACAAAGTGAATTTGATGGACTTTCTGCTTTGTTCATTTTTATTTTTACTCCTCCTTTAAGCAGGATTCTCAACTTTCACATTGCATATCCAAATACTTCCATTTTAAAATGCTGCATTCTATATGTTGATGCTGGAAATCTATGTTATTTGAGTGCCTGAAAATAATTTAAGAGCCAGAAATTAATGATAGAGACCAAATTTTTCAAAAAAGATTATAAAAAGAAGAGATTCTTACTACAAAAAAAGTCACTATTTTCTATTACAACTAGGACTAAGGGAAAAATTATTTCATCAAAGCAGCATCACATATATATTTGAAGCACTTATCTGTTCTCTAACTCAGTAAAGATTTCACAGATTGATTCTTTTTTTCTCATTTAGCTCTAACAGTCAGAGAAAAGTAGACATTTTAAAATAATAATAATAATGACACCATAAATTTAAATAACAAAGCAGCTTTTTTTTTCCCCAAAGTAACCCAACAGAAGAGGTATATAGCTGAGATCTCCATGGACTTATCAAATAAAGGAAAACGTGCTCTATTTGTAGCTAAGTTTTGTTTGGGGGGCGGGGGGCGGAGGATATGTTGAATGTGTCTGGAGGCTCATTAAAACCCTCTAATAATTTTCAAAACATGCTAACTGCAGACAGAGGTTGAATTCTAAAACACTTTTTAAAAATTTTGTATATAAGTCATCACAGAAGCAACACAGAAGCAAACAAATGATCAAAATGGTGAACAAATTAACTGAAGGGTAATAGTCACTATGCAACCTACCTATATCTCTATAAAATAACAAAAATGCTATCAGCACATGACAAGAAAAACAACATTTAAATAATTGAGGAAAAATCTGCTTAAAAATTCTTGCTGAAATGTTTTGGTTTCACCTGAGCAAACCATCAATTCAATGATCCAAAGTGATTGAGCTGATTTTATCTCAAAGCACAATACCTGTGAGCACAGTCTTATTTTGAAAAACAAAATTACATATAGATACATATACACATATATGTGTATTATTTATTTAATCTATAATTATTTAACCATATTTTCATTAGAACCTGTTTAACTTATTTAGATTTGCTAGATAATATATGTGACTTTAATTTAGACTACTAAAAAGTGAATTTGTTTTACTTTTTTAGTATGAGAGTAAAATATTATTTCAATGTAATTTTTACATGATTGCTGATTCAAAGTGGCAAAAATAAATTTTTTTGAGCATGAAAAATTTAAACAGTTATCTATAAAGTCTGGGCTTTGGACAAGTGAGTAATTGGCTTGATCTTTTTGTCCTTTCCTACACTGTTCACCAATTACACATTTTGCTTTTGAAAACCAAGGTGGGAATCTAAATTACAACAGGTTTTTCTCACTTGACCTCTCTTACTTTGCTTACAGGCTTTAGAAAGATAATTACTTATTTACATCAAAAGGCTTTTGCTAGGTTATTTAAAAAACAAATCTGTTTACTTCTCTTTACAGGTGAAACGATCTAAATGTGTTGGCCTCACATATAAAAGGGATAAATGAATAAAGTCCCTGCATACTCTCTGTACTCGTAGGAACATATCTCCCATGACCCAAAAGCCAGGGATCCCAGAGGAAGCAATTCAGCATTCAAAACCACTAACATTCCATTGTAAGTCAATCATACTTCCCATTTATTGAAAAAAGATCTCGAATTTTTCTTCCTCAGAGCGCTGATTGTTGCACACTCATTCACGGGAGCTTTATGTTGGAAGTAATTTTGTACACCTACATGTTTGCTGGCCTTCAACACATACAGTTCTTTTACACTTGATACCATTTCAAGGGGTGTGTGTGTGTGTGTGTGTGTGTGTGTGTATGTGTGTTCTTAGTTGCTGAGTCATAACTTTGGTACTTCTTTTCCATTACTTTTGCTTTGTAATAGGTTGCAAACTTCTGCAATCCTCTTTCTTCCTAGACAGTCGTCACATAAATCTTGGCTTCAAGTCTTCTTTGTTCTACATTCCAACAAACCCCATGCTGTAGCCTTACTCCCGATGATACAATTCGGGACATGATCACAACCTCATCACTTTGCAAAACTTTGAACTGAAGTTGTGCAATAATAACGCTAACTGTCATTCATTAAGTAAACCTGCAATTCAGCAGGTTAAATCCTTGCAAACCCTTTCACCTTTGTCCGGTGGAAGATATGTCTTTTCCAGAAACCCATTTTGAAGTAATCAACCCTTCTTTATCTGTTGAATTCTGCGTATCTATCACAGTCGCTATTGCAGGTTTGTCCACGGATTTGTACACATTTGTCTTTCTTGATGCCCTAGACTGTAAACTCGTTAAGGGCTATATTTTTTTTAATATATGCCCATTAGCTAGAACTATACTAGATATGTAACAGATTCTTAATAATTTTTTTTCAATAAATAAATCCTTACAACAATACAGTAATATAGGCATCATTAGCACATTTTAATTTGAGAAACTCAGGACTGGGAGGTTAAGTAAATGTTCCCAGCTCTTATTGAAACTAAAACCTCAGATAAATCTAATGCTTATACTTATTCTTTTTGATCTTTTCTTTTTTTTTTCTTTTCTTTCTTTTTTTTTTTTTTTTTGGAAACAGTCTCTCACTTTGTTGCCCAGGCTCCAGGCTGCAGTGTGCAGTAGCATGATCATAGCTCACTACAGTCTCATACTACCTGGCTCAAGTGAGACTCCCACCGCAGCTTCCTGAGTAGTTGGGATCAAAGGCTTGTGTCCCCATGCCCAGCTAATTTTTTATTGGCATAGGGGACAAGGTTTAACTTTGTTGTCCAAGCTTGTCTTGACCTCCTGGGCTGAAGTGATCCTCTCACTTCAGCCTCCCGACTAGCTGGGATTAGAGGCACACATCACCACACACAGCTAGCTTTTTAAAAAAATTTTGTGGCCGGGCGCAGTGGCTCAAGCCTGTAATCCCAGCACTTTGGGAGGCCGAGACGGGCGGATCACGAGGTCAGGAGATCGAGACCATCCTGGCTAACACGGTGAAACCCCGTCTCTACTAAAAAAATACAAAAAACTAGCCGGGCGCGGTGGCGGGTGCCTGTAGTCCCAACTACTCGGGAGGCTGAGGCAGGAGAATGGCGTGAACCCGGGAGGCGGAGCTTGCAGTGAGCTGAGATCCGGCCACTGCACTCCAGCCTGGGCGGCAGAGCGAGACTCCGTCTCAAAAAAAAAAAAAAAAAAAAAAAAAAATTTTGTGTAGAGATGGGGTCTCTCTATGCTACTCAGGTTGGTCTCAAACTTCTGGACTCAAGTGATACTCCTCCCTCAGCCTCCTAAAGTGCTGGGATTACAGGCATGATCCACTGTGCCTGGCCATTTTTTTTTTTTTTTTTTTTTTTTTTTTACTGTTGCTAAACCCTTTATGACCTATTATTCCGATTTCATCATTTACAGAATTGAGTTTGTATTGTTGGCATTTTGGTTGTCATTATTTGATGTGGTTTGGCTCTGTGTCCCCACCCAAATGTCACCTTGAGTTGTAATAATTCCCACATGTCAAGGGCGGGACCAGGTGGAGATAATTGAATAATGGGGCTGGTTTCCCTAATGCTGTTCTCATAATAGTGAGTGAGTTTTCACAAATCTGATGGTTTTACAAGGGGCTTCCTCCTTCAATGGGCACTCATTCTCTCTCTTGCTGCACTGTGAAGAGGTAATTTCGGCCATGAAAATATTGAGATTGAAAAATTTGAAATGAGGTATTCAACATTATATTTAAAAACAGAGTGCAAGGTCCTAATCACACTATTTTTGAAAAGAGGAGAAAAAGAGATGTTGAAATTAGCCTAGTAGCCAGAATTATTGTTCCTAGGGGAAATACTTCTAAGGCAGTTACTGTAGTTCTGAATCTGTAGTTTCGCTTTGTTTTTATTGCTGCTCTTTTTTCCCAACCCTTCAAAATGTAGCTATCAGGAAATGTTATTACAACCTATTCAATTTTAGCTGGACTTCATTAAAGGCTAATCGGCCGTTGTAATCTATTTTATATGTTTCTGTACGACTTGCTGAATTGTTTTCTCAAAATAACATTTTTAATATGTTCAGCAATACCACAAGTATACTTGTGAACTCAATAAAAAATAACATTAAATGTTCATGTCCCCAAGTACTCATAAGAACAAGAGAACTTGACTTCCCAGAGAATACTATATAGAAAGGATTTTTGTCTATACCAGCATACCTCAGAGATATTGCAGGTTTGATTTCAGACCACTATGATACAGAGCAACACAAATTTTTTGCTTTCTAAGTGCATATAAAATTTATGTTTATGCTATATTATGGCCTATTAAGTGTGCAATAACATTATGTTTAAAACATTTTTTATACTTTAACTTAGAAATATTTTATTGATATAAAATTCTAATAATTATCTGAGCCTTCAGGGAGTCTTAATTTTTTGCTGGTGGAGGGAGTTGCCTCCTGTTGTTGGCTACTGACTAATCAGGGTGGTGGTTGCTGAAGGCTGGGACGTCTGTGACAATTTATTTAAATAAAACAACAATGAAGTTTACTCCACTGATTGACTCTTTCTTTCACAAATGATTTCTCTATAAAATTAAATGCTGCCTAATAGCATTTTACCTAGTAGAAATTCCTTCAAAATTAAAGTCACTTCTCTCAAACCCTGCCACTGCTTTATCAACTAAGTTCATAAAATATTCTAAATCCTTTGTTGTTTTTTCAATGATGTTTACAGCATCTTCACCAAGGGCAGGTTCTATTGCAAGAGATCACTTTATTTGCTCATGTGTAAGGAGCAACTTCTCATTTGTTCAATTTCATCATGGGATTGCAGCAATTCTGTGACAGCTACAGATTCTATTTCTCAATTTATTCTCTTGTTATTTACATCACATCTGTGGTTCCTTCTTCCACTGAAGTCTTCAAATCCTCAAAGTCACCCATAGGGGTTGGAATCAACCTCTTTCAAACTCCTATTTATGTTGCATTTTTGATCTCCATTATAAATCACAAATGTTTTTAATGGCACCTAGAACTGTGAATTCTTTCCAGAGGTTTTCAATTTATTTTTCCCAAATTCTTCAGAAGAATCACTATCAATGGCAGCTGTAGCCTTACAAAATATATTTCTTAAATTAATAAGACTCAAACTTCAAAATTACTCCTTGATCCATGGGCTACATAATGAACGTTCTGTTAGCAGGCATGGTCATCTCGACTCCATCTCAACTCATCAGAGCTCTCATCTCGACTCCATCAGAGCTCCTTGATGACCAAGTGTATTGTCAAATAAGTAATAGTGTTTTGAAATTATTATTATTATTATTTTTTATCTCTGAACAGTAGATCTCAACAGTGAGCTTGACGTATTCAGTAAACCATGCTGTAAACAGATGTACTGTCATCCAGGCTTTGTTGTTTCATTTGAAGAACACAGACAGAGTAGATTTAGCATGATTATTAAGGGCCCTCAGATTTTTTGGAATGACAAATGAGCATTGGCTTCAACTTAAATCCATCAGCTGCGTTGGCCCCTAGCAAGAGAGTCAGCCCGTCTTTCAAAGCTTAGAAGCCGGTCATTGACTTCTCTCTAATCATGAAAGCCCTAAATAGCATCTTCTTCCAATAGAAGGCTATTTTGTATAGGTTGAAAATCTGTTGTTGTTTGCCACCTTCATCAATGATCTTAGCTAGATCTTCTACATCAACACGTCCTGCTTCACCATGTACTTTCATGTTATAGGGATGGCTTCCTTCCATAAACCTGATGAACCACCCTCTAATAGCTTCAAACTTTTCTTTTGCAGTCTTCTCACCTCTCTCAGCATTGATAGAATTGAGGAAAGTTATGACCTTGTTCTGGATTAGGCTTTGGCTTAAGGGAACATTGTGGCTTATTTGATCTTTTATCCACACCAGTCAAACATTCTCCATATCAACAATGAGGTTGCTTCATTTTCTTATTATTTGTGTATTTGCTGGAGTAGCCCTTTAATCTCCTTAAAGAACTTTTTCTTTGCATTCGTAACTTGACTAAGTGTTTGGCACAAGAAACCTAGGTTTCAGTCAGTCTTGGCTTTTGTTACGCCTTCCTCACTAAGCTTGATTATTTATAGTTTTGCTTAAAAGTGAGACATGTGTGACTCTTACTTTCACTTGAACACTTAGAGGCCATTGTAAGGTGATTGATTGACCTAATTTTAATGCTGTTGTGTCTCAAAGAATAGGGAGACAGAGAGAGAGAGAAGAGAGAGAGAGATAGGGTTCTACAAATGGCTGATTCATAGAACAGTCAGAGCACAAACAAAATTTACTGATTATGTTTGCCATCTTATATGAGTGTGGTTCTTGGTGCTCTAAAACACAATAGTAACATTAAGGATCTTTGATCAAAGCACGTCATAATAGATATAATAGTAATAATAATAATAAAGTTTGAAATATTGCAAGAATTATGAAAATGCAACACAGACATGTAGTGAGCACATGCTTTTGGAAAAATGGCACTTATAGACTTGATTGACATAGGATTGTCAGAAACATTAGACTGTAAGAAAATAAAATATCTGCAAAGCACAATGAAGCAAAAGATGATAAAATGAAGTATGCATTTATTTTATGAGTAATGGTAAAGGGTGGCAAGCTAGCGTGAAACAAGCTGAAATAGGATACTGACACCAGGCACTGTAGTTTTGGAAATATTTTCCTATTTAAGCTGTCTTTTTATAAACACATAAAACTTCTTTTGCAGAATTCTTACTATCATAACTCTTCCTTATGTGGACCCAGTATTTTAAAGAATACTGTTATTGTAGAAACAATACTTCAAAGTGCTTAGTGGTAAAGCTGTTGAGAGTAAAATGAATTTTCGACACCTATCATAGAATGTTGTATAAAAATAAGGATTTTTTGGATCATAATGTGATCATTGAGTTTTAACAAAATGAATCTCTCTCTCATTCTTTTTAACTTCTCCATAGATTACACAGAGATACTAAATACAGACAAAATTCACTAAATGTATATGTAACTTTACATGTGTTTCCAAAATCACTGAGCAAAGAGGAAAAAGTGTGGGCCACTGAAAGTATATAAGGAGAGTAAGTGGGTGAAGAAAGCAAAGAGTGAAAGAAATAAGAAATTCCATTATATCAAAAAGAAAAAAATAGATAGTGGATATAGATTTAAAATTCTAGTTTCTTTAAATACTAGTGCAAATCCTCTTAGTTATAAACATTGCATTCATAATATATAGCAAACTTTTTTTTCTTTTTGAGACAGAGTCTCAACTCTCTTGCTCAGGCTGGAGTGTAGTGACACGATCTTGGCTCACTGCAACCTCTGCCTCCTGGGTTCAAGCAATTCTTCTGCTTCAGCCTCCTGAGTAGCTGGGACTACAGGCAAGTGCCACCACATCTGGCTAATTTTTTGTATTTTTTTTAGTAGAGATGGGGTTTACCCCATTGGCCAAACTGGTCTCTATCGGGGAACCAGCCCCCAATATTTCAATGTAGATTCTTTTCTATATTCTCTAAGTGTCGGCTAGTCTGAGAAATAAAGGGAAAGAGTACAAAAGAGAGAAATTTTAAAGCTGGGTGTCTGGGGGAGACATCACATGTCGGCAGGTTCCATGATACCCACTGAGCCGCAAAACCAGCAAGTTTTTATTATGGATTTCAAAAGGGAAGGAGTGTATGAATAGGGTGTGGGTCACAGAGATCACATGCTTCACAAGGCAATAAAATATCACAAGGCAAATGGGGGCAGAGTGAGATCACAGGACCAGGGAAAAATTAAAATTGCTAATGAAGTTTCATGTCCCACTGGGCATGCATTGTCATTGATAACATCTTATCAAGAGACAGGGTTTGAGAGCAGACAACCGGTCTGACTAAAATTTACTAGGCAGGAATTTCCTCATCCTAATAGGCTGGGGGCGCTATGGGAGACCAGGGTTTATTTCATCTCTTATCTACAACCGTATAAGATAGACATTCCTAGAGCGGCCATTTTAGAGACCTCCCCCTAGGAATGCATTCTGTTTCTCTGGGCTGTTCCTTGCTGAGAAAAAGAATTCAGCGATACTTCTCCTATTCGGTTTTGTAAGAAGAGAAATATGACTCTGTTCCACCCAGCTCCCAGGCAGTCAGACCTAATTGTTATCTCCCTTGGTCCCTGAACATCGCTGCTATCCTGTTCTTTTTTCAAGGTGCCCAGATTTCATATTGTTTAAATACACATGCTTTATGAACAATTTGTGCGGTTAACACGATCATCATAGGGGCCTGAGGTGACATACATCCTCAGCTTACGAAGATGACGAGATTAAGAGATTAAAGTAAAGACAGGCATAGGAAATCACAAGAGTATTGATTGGGGAAGTGATAAATGTCCATGACATTTTCACAATGTACGTTCAGAGATTGTAGTAAAGACAGGCGTAAGAAATTATAAAAGTATGAATTTGGGGAACGAATAAATGTCCATGAAATCTTCACAATTTATGTTCTTCTGTCACAGCTTCAGCAGGTCCCTCCATTCTGGGTCCCTGACTTCCCGCAACAGGTCTCAAACTCCTGACATTGTAATCCGCCCACCTCAGCCTCCCAAAGCGCTGGGATTACAAGTGTGAACCACTGCATCCGGTGATATATAGCAAACTTTTGATGCCAATGATTTTTCACTTTTCAATAGCTTTTAATGTTTTAAAAAGTTTTTCTCTAATATTAGCCTATAATATTATTTCTAATATTATAAACTTTCACCTTAAAGTGTTACATATAAAACTGCTTAACTGTATGTTTTCTGATTTTCAACTGTTAAGGAACTAATTCTGCTATTTTCTTATTTTAAAAAGAACCATGGATTCAAATGAAAGAATATTAGAATTCTTTTTATTTAACACTATTATTTAGTTGTGTTTCCTTCCATGAAAAGTTTCCAGTGTCTTTTAATAGATTCTTTATTTTCCTGCTTTTCACACAGTTCAGTGGGCATGCAATTACCTGCTATCTATACTTGCAAAGAAACAAACTATTGGAAAGTTATAACCTATTCCTGTTACTTTTCAGTAATTTAAATAGAATTACAAGGAACACAGTTAAGTCTATATTTGAATCTGAATCAGATGTCTCTACAGTGGAAAATATATGTGGACTTGATTATATATGTTAAACTATATTAGCAGAAAACAATCAGTTCTGTTTTGTGCCATAGTCCTAAAAATGTAGCTGGAGATCTTTGCATTAGAATATATAGTCTGCATGCAAATAAAATCTTGACACAAGAGCTTAAAAAAACTAAAAATGTAAGTGCAAAGTAATAATTCCTAATATAGCTGGCCTAGAAATTATGTGTACCATTTTTAAATGATTTAAATTTATTTGCTTTGCAAAAAATAACATTTTAAGTAACTGCTCTTTTATCTCTTGAGGTTAGAATGTCTGTGTGTGTGTTTAAATTGGCATTGAATCAAATTTACCTCAGGATTGCAATAAGTCACACATTTTTATTTAAAGATACTTTAGTCCATTTGAATATAATAACTTTTTAAAAATTTATAGAATTTAAGAATATTTTTAGAGCAGTTTTAGGCTTATAGAGTAATTGATCAGAAAATACTACGTTCTCTTAATCTTCTCCTCCCTACAACTTTCCCTATTATTGACATATGACATTAGCATTATTATTGACATATGACATTTGTCATAATGTAATTAAAATTGACTAACCAATATTAATGCATCATTGTTAACTATCTATGCATATCTTGGTGCATTTAATAGTGTCCCATATTTTTTTCAGGCTGTGTTCAGTTTTCTTCATTCTTTCTTTTCTTCACATGTGCATAATTGACGTCAGTCGATCTTCATATTGTTGATTCTTTTGTTAGTTCACAACTATTTTTTAGCTCCTCTAGTGAATTTTTTATTTTAGCTACAACACCGTTCAACTTCTTTTCATTTGTTTCCTTTTTATAATTTCTATGTATTTATTTATGTTCCTATTTAATGCAACATTGTCACCATGCCTTCCTTTAACTCTTTAAGAAAGGTTTTCTTTAGTTCTTTAAGTGTGTTTGTAGTGGTGCCTTTGAAAATTCTGCCTATTAAATCAGATATCTGCACCCTCATTCAAGCAGTTTTTGTTGTCGGCTATTTTTCTTATGTATGTGTCACAATTCCCTGTCTCATTGTGTGTCTCATTACTTGCCATTAAAAGTGGATATTTTAGAAAACACAGCAATTCTAAACATTGACTTTTCTAATTAGAGTTTGCTGTGGTTGTGCATGTCTTCATTTTTTTTAATGAAGTCTATCCACCACTACTGCCCACAGCATCCATCAGAAACCCCTGAAGTCATTCCTTAGCCAGCATAGCCTTTGGTACACACACCCAGGGATGAGAGTAGCATCAGCGGGACTCTTTTAGTGGTATTATTTCCCAATCACACTCCAGTTGGGCTCTACAAATTACTAGTTGATTACTCTATTGTACTTGACAATGGCCTGGATATAAATTGCTCTACAGCCTGATCCAACTAAATTTGCTCTCCTTTGCAGAAGTATTTTTTCCAGCTTTATTGAAAATTAAAAATTATATATACTTAAGGCATACAATGTGATTTTTTGATACACACTATGAAATAATTATCACAATCAAGTTAATTAACATACCCATCACCTCTCATAATTACTTTTTTTGTATATATAGTTGCTGAAAAAAACTTAAGATGTACTATTTTAGTGAATTTCAAGAATGTGATACATTATTATTAACTACAATCACTATGATGTATATTAGATCTTCAGAATTTATTCATCCTATTACATCTTAAAACTTCAATTTTTTAAAAACACTTTTCAGCAGGTACGTTGGTTTCACTGAAAAGGAGATCACAGAGCTCCTCGTGCTCCACGCCAGAAGTGAAACTCTGCAGCTCACATAAATTATGCGTTCCAAATGAAAGGTGCCTTGTAAATTATTTAATCATCGCATGTTGCTTACAGTAGAGTTGAGGCCTAAGGATGCTTAAATGATAGTCTAAATTCAAAACTAGTGAAAGACCAATAATTATAATTCAAATTATTAATCAGTATTTTTCTCCACTACATGCTGTTCTCAACCGAAATTAGGCAAAATGGAAACCATTCCATTTAAAAATTATATATTTAGGGGAATATTTTTATTTTTATTGACTAAAATAAAGATTTCTCATTTGTAGACTGACTGAGGCAGATTCCAATACAGACTGAACATCTTAAGAATTGATAGCAATATAATCTGATTATTGAATACACTAATTCTCACATAATTTTCCTTTTACTTATATTATTATTTTATATTTGTTGTTATTTTTGTTGTTTTTGAGAAGGGAAAATTACTATTTATAATTATATATTATAAATTTGTATTATTTGTAATTATATAGTATATATATATCTGGGACACAATGTGATATTTCAATATATGTTAATGTGGAATAATTAAATCAACCTAATGAGAAAATTCATCACCTCACATACTTACCATTTTTTGTGTGTGTGGTTATAACATTTAAAATTAAGATGGCTTACTAGAAGCATCCAGGAAGAGCTTCTCCCACCAAGAGACCAGAAAATCAAGAAGACTGGAACACTGCAAGCAGATCTTCAGAAGAAAGGCATTGAGAGTGGACGGAGGCAGGACACAGACTCTAGGCTGAAGGGGCAGGAAGCTGGCAAACATGCACGGAATTGTCAAGCACCGAGACTCATTTCTGGCCCTGAGTGTCTGCTGGGGAAAGTGTTAGGTTAAATAGGTGAGGAATGGCTCACTCTTTCCACGGAACTCTGGATTCCTGGCTGCAGGAGACCCCACAACTTCCACAGACATTTAAGTAGGTAGGAAGAGATGCTTAGAGAGTTGGCAGGGACAGGACTCCAGCCTGTGTGAAACCTAGAGGATTTGGCATTAGAACAGCTGCAGTGGAGCATGGCTTTTGGGTAAGCAATAAAATTAAGAAAGAAGTCAATAAATTTTTTGAAACTAATTAAAACAAAGAAATAACATACCAGAATCTCTGGGACACAGCTTAACAGTATTAAGGGGAAAGTTTATAGTGCTAAACACCCATATCAATAAGTTAGCAAGATCTCAAATTAACAACCTAACAGCACATCTAGAGGAAACCAAAACACAAGAGCAAACCAACCCCAAAGCCAGTAGAAGATAAGAAATATCCAAAATCAGAGCTAAACTGAAAGAAATGGAGAAACAAGGAAACAAACAAAATATCATTGAAATCAAAAGTTTGTTTTTGAAAGGATAAATAAGGTTCACAGGCCATTAGTTGGACATATAGAAGAAAAGAGAAAAGATGCAAATGACAAAGGTGATATTACAATCGGCCCCACAGAAATGCCAAAAAAAAGCCTCAGACTATTATGAACACCTGTAGGCACACAAACTAGAAAACCCAGAAAAAAATTGGTTAAATTTGTGGAAACATACAATCTGCTAAGATTGAACAAGTAAGAAATTGAATTCCTGAACAGACCAATAATGAATTCTTAAATTGAATCAGTAATAAAAAGCCTACAAACCAGAAAATGCTTTGGACCATACAGATTCACAGGCAAATTCTACCGGACTTATTAAAAAGAACTGGTACCAGTACTACTGAAACTATTCCAAAAAAATGAGGAGGAGAGACTCCTCCCTAACTCATTTTATGAGGCTAGCATTATTCTGATATCAAAACCTGGCAGAGACACAATGAAAAAAGAAAACTTCAGGCCAATATACCTGATGAACACAGATGCAAGAATCCCCCCAAAATACTAGCAAGCCAAATCTGGCAGCACTTTAAAAAGCTAATCCACCATGGTCAAGTAGGCTTTATGCCTGGTATGCAAGCTTGGTTAAATATGTGCAAATCAAACAGTGTGATTCAGCAAATAAACAGAACTAAAACCAAAAAATCACATGATCATCTCAATAGATGCAGAAAAGGCTTTCAATGAAAGTAAGCATCCCTTCATGTTAAAAAGTCTCAACGACCTGGATATCAAAGGAATATATTTAAAATAATAATAGCTATTTTATACTAAAATAATAATAGCTATGAGCAACCCACAGCCAACATCATGTTGAATGGGAAAAAGCTGGAAGCATTTTCCTTGAGATCCAGAATAAGACAAGAACATCCACTATTACCACATCTATTCAGCGTACTACAGGAAGTCCTAGCCAGATCAATCAGGCAAGAGAAAGAAATAAAAGGCATCCAAATGGAAAGAGAGCAAGTCAAACTATGTCTCTTCACAGGCAATATTATTCTATCCCTAGAAAAACCCGTAGTCTCTGCCAAAGCCTCCTATACCTGGTAAAAAAAAATTCAGCAAAGTTTCAGGATACAAAATCAATGTACAAAAGTAACTATCATTTCTATATAACAATAATATCCAAACAGAACCAAATCACAAATGCAATCCATTCACAATAGCTACAAAAAAAACAAAATACCAAGGAATGTAGCTAATCAAGGAAGTGAAGGAGCTCTCTAACAAAAATTACAAAACACTGCTGAAATAAATAATAGATGACACAAACAAATGGAAAAACTTTCCATGCTCATGGATAAGAAAAATCAATATTTTTAAAGTGGTCATACTGCCCAAAGCAATTTACAGATTTAATGCTATTCCTATCAAACTACGAACAACATTTTTCACAGAATTAGAAAAAAGTATTCTAAAATTCATATGGAATCAAAAGGGCCCAAATAGCGAAAGCAATCCTAAGAAAAAATTGCAAAGCTGGAGACATCACACTACCTGGCTTCAAATATAGTACAAAGGCTATAAAATCCCAGATGAAAATGTAGGAAATACCATTCTGAACATAGTTCCTGAAAAAGATTTCATGATAAAGTCTCCAAAAGCAACTCAAAGAAAACAAAATTAACAAGGGAAACCCAATTAAAGGACTTCTGCATAACAAAAGAAACTATCAACCCAGTAAAGAGACAATCTAAAATATTTGCAAACTATGTATCTGACAAAAGTCTAATATCCAGAATCTATCCAGAACTTAAATTAACAAGCAAAAAACTAACAACCCCACTAAAACATGAGCAAAGCACAGGAACTGATACTTCTCAAAGGAAGACATACATGCAGCCAATAAGCATATACGAAAAGGCTTGGCATCACTAATAATTCGAGAATTGCAAATGAAAACCATCTCATACCTGTCAGAATAACTATCATTAAGAAGTCAAGGCTGGGCACGGTGGCTCATGCCTGTAATCCCAGCACTTTGGGAGGTTGAGGCGGGTGGATCACGAATCAAGAGATTGAGACTATCCTGGCCAACATGGTGAAACCTCGTTTCTACTAAAAGTACAAAAATTAGCTGGATGTGGTGGGGTGCACCTGTAGTCCCAGCTACTTGGGAGGTTGAGGCAGGCGAATTGGTTGAACCCGGGAGGCGGATGTAGCAGTGAGCTGAGATCGTGCCACTGCACTCCAGCCTGGAGACAGAGCAAGACTCAGTCTCAAAAAAAAAAAAAAAAAGAAAAGAAAAAGAAAAAAGAAAAGAAGTCAAAAAATAACCTATGCTGGTGAGGTTGTGGAGAAATAGGAATGCTTATACACTGCTGGTTGGAATGTGAATTAGTTCAGCCACTCTGGAAACCAGTTTAGAGATTTCTCAAAGAACTTAAAAGAGAACTATTATTTGACCCAGACATATATACCCAACATAAATATATATTATTCTAACATAAAAACACATGTGCATATATGTTCATCTCAGCACTATTTACAGTAACAAAGGCATGGAATCAACCTATTTGCCCATGAATGGTGGAGTTTATTTAAAAAATATGTGGTACATATAAACTATGGAATACTATGTAGTCATAAATATTAAATCATGTTCTTTACAGAAACATGGATAGAGCTATAGGCTACTATCCTAAATGAATTAATGCAGGAACAGAAAACCAAATACCACAGGTGCTTGCTTAGTTGAAGCTAAACATTGAGTATATATGGACACAACAAAGGGAACAATACACACTGGGGAATACTTGAGAGTTGAGGATAGGAGGAGGATGAGGACTGAAAAACTACCTATTGGGTACTATGCTGATCACCTGGGTGAGAAATAATCTGTACACAGAACCCCCCAGGCTATGCAATTTACCCATGTCATAAGTCTGCATCTGTATCCCTGAATATAAAATAAAAGTTAGCAAAAACCGTTGTATTTAAAATTTACTTTTAGAAATTTTGAAATATATAATGCATTATTACATATTATAATCACTGTTCTGTGTAATAGATCACCAAAGCTTACTCCTGTGTAACTGATATTTACCCTTTTATCAACATCTTCCCTTCACTTATCCACCTGATCCCAGCTACTGGTAACCATTCTATCCTTTATTGCTATGAGCTTGATTTCCTTAGATTCCATACATAAGTGAGATTATGCAGTATTTGTCTTTCTGCATCTGTGTAATTTCATTATAAGTATTATATCTTTCAGGTTCATCCATGTTATTGCAAATGACTGATTTTTTTTTTTTTCCTTTTTAAGGCTGAATAGTATTCCTTTGTGTATAAATGCCACATTGTCCTTATCCATTCCTCCCATAATGGACACCTAAATTGCTTCCACATCTTAGCTATTGTGAATAATGCCACATGAGTGTGTAGATATATCATCTATGTACTGATTTCCATTCATTTGGATATATAACCCAGCAGGAGGATTGCTAGAGCATATATCAGTTCTATTTTTAGTTTTCAGTGGAACCGTCATAATGTTTTCTATAATAGCTGTACTAATTTGCATTTCCACCAAGAATGCACTAGGGTTCAAGAAGGGAATAATTCTACTTCTGTTTTGCGCAGCAAAGTCTCATGAGTTCTTTCTGAAATATACTAAATTATGTACTGGAATGTCATAAAAGAATGCTATACTACTTGCATTCTTCAAAAATCTCCAAAGAAGTCTCCAAGTAGTATGGACAAAGATTATTCAATAAAGATAAATTTATTATGAAGTCTGAAATAAAACATAATTACTGGCAAATATTAGCAGCTGTAAACTTGTGGCTGGATAAATGGACTGTATACATGGTAGATAAATAGAAATGTTGATGCAAATCTATGCATATATTAATAATTCTTGATTGATTTTGTCTCCTGGGAATTTTAACAATTAGGCAGAGAACAAGGATACTGCTAAACATCTTAAAATGCACAGGACAT
Source organism: Papio anubis (assembly GCF_008728515.1). Taxonomy (NCBI): domain Eukaryota; kingdom Metazoa; phylum Chordata; class Mammalia; order Primates; family Cercopithecidae; genus Papio; species Papio anubis. The sequence goes on from NW_022164195.1 coordinate 59,178, forward strand.
TCTCCTCCAAATCTATCTATATCATCTGGCATAAAATGTCAATAGTGCCAAGGTTGACAAACCCTGTGAGTATAAGCGGAGGCCCCATTACTATATTGACATAAATTTATTTAACTCATATTTCTCCTGCATATACCAGGATTGAGCATTGTTCTAGGCTTTTTGGAATTCAGTGGTAAATAAGATACATGCAGTTGCCTCATGGAACTCAAGATTTTTATGGGGAAAGTTTTGCAGGAAAACGCCTATACAGAAATCTATATAAGAATCTAAGAGAGCAGCACAAAGACTCTCAAGTACATGGATGACCTCTTCCTGCCAGAACTCCTACCTGGTTTTATGATCATCTCATTTATGGAGAAAGAAAACAAAGAGGTTACATTTGGAACCTAAGTTTTGTTCACTCTGAGTATTGAAAAATTTTAGATCTATCTAGATATGCAGAGGATCAATTATAGTGGATTTAATTTTCACATTTAACAAATAATTTTACTTTATTTCATGAATAAAGAAGAGTCATCCTAGGGAATATTTAAGAAGAAAAATTGTGTACAGATTCTTGTTCAAGAATAGCTAGAAGCAAGATTTATTTCTAATATAGCATAATATTATCAATTTTTATTAGGTGCTTGGCCCCATCCTTACAGATTTTATTAGAAACATAGGGTGAGAGAGATAAAATAAGAATTAGTAGGAACAATATAAAAATTCCTTTGTAATGCCTATGGATAATTTGTTGGCAGTATTAGTAGTGATTCCAGCATCTTTAGTCTTAGATGTTCATTACCAGTCCAGGGAAAAGCAGGGGTTTTGCTCAGGTGCAAAGCTGTAAACTCTCAGCTTTGTTAGCACAGTTTCCATTTTTTGCATCCAGAAATAATATAAATATACATACATGAATCATGTCAGCTCACGGTTTACAGGAGACATTTCTAAAGTGTACACAATATATTTGCGACATGCAATTTCTGGCCCTTCATCTCCAGTATAAAATTTTTAAAAATGATTGTAAATTATTAATAAGTCTTTTCTAGACTAAATATCCCATAAATTACATCAATGATTGTTTTTAGGGTCAAGTTATGAAGAAAATTAAGACTGACATATGTGCTTGTCTTGAAGAAGAGATTTCTAATTAATTGATTGTAGGCAGAGACACATGCTTTAGATGCAGGTATCATCACTAACATTTTGTTTGAAGAATTTAAATGCTTGGCTCCTAACTGTTTGGGAAGTGCCAAATTTTTTCTCTATGAATAGTTTCAGTTATACTCCAGTGCTCCCATATATATGTTGTTGACCGAACCAAATTGTGATTTAAAAAGCAGGGATGGAAACCATTTGTTCAGGAAGATGTTAAAAGAGGTAACTTCTCATTGATTTGCTTAGGATTACCACTTAATGATTTACTCTGAGCAGGACTATATTGCTTTCTACCGCTAAAGTGATTATCTTAGTTGGATTCACCTAAAATAGATCCTGAAACAATGACTTGGGTGCAGGAGTGAGGAAACATAACATGTGAAGGGAAGGGGAAAAAGCTAATATAAGGCTGAATTATCGGGGTCATTGCTCTAGGCTTTGACTCCAGATTCCACCTGGACATTTGCAATGTGAGAATACCTCTCAGAATGGTCCATCTAAAAAATAAGAGAAACAGGAGTCTTTAACCAACAGCCTCTATTTTTCATTGTTTGAGGATTTCTCCTTTGGGATGTAGTCATCCCTGTACTTCTGGGCTTCCCCTCGGCCATATCAAAATAAATTTCTCTAGGGTAGAATATGGGAAGATGCAGGGAGTTTAAATTTGAACAATAGCAGACCAACGTGAGTTAGACTTACATGAAATTTTCCACCACAACTCGGGCAAAAAACAGAAGTGGGCAGGGGTAATTTGATGCAGGCGATGGAAGCATGTTCTACAATAAGTTTGGATGGGAAAACAAATATATATACTGACTTTATAAATCGTCTCTTCTGAATGCTCATCCGTGTTTCCTAAAAATGAAAGCTTAGTTGTATTATTAAAACAATATTGTTTCTTTTGACAGTTGCAATTGTTTTTAAAGGAACTTCTGGAATGTGACAAAGATAAAGTCAACAGCAATTACTGTTATCTTATTAAATGCATTTTCATTATAGCTGTAAGATTTTTAAAATATAGATTTATAAATAAAACTGAAATTATTGAGTCATTGTCAAGCTTCACATCATAATTACAATACCTATGCCTAACTCTGGAGCATACAATTTTACGAAAACAGTTTTTACATCAGGTGAAACTGTAGATAAAACTTCAACTGTATATTTTACTTATTCGACATATTAAATTAAAATGCTAAAATCTGTAGCTTTAAAATAAAAAAGACAGGGTTTTAAGAGGACAGCTAGCAAAATGCTGGATCTATAATTTTGGAGAGAGCAAAAAATATAAAGAATTAATCATTACTGAATACAATTGCACTGACATTTTTTATCAAGAGGAATAATTACAAATCTGGGTTACATCTTTAGACTGGGGCAACTGTCATTTATGCAGTGAAATGTTAAAGTGAATTATTTTAACTTAAAAATCAGTGGAAAGAGAATCTCAGAGGGTTAAGAATAAACAACCAAAGAAATGTCTAAGCATCCAAAAGCATCTTAATTAGGGAAGTCCTTTGGTATATCCTCCTTATCGGCATAATTTTCCATTACTTTATATTTTACACTGAGAAAACTGCCTACAGCTTCATTAGAAACAGACTTAAGGGAGGGACTGCAACTTTAACATCAAAGAATAAATAATTATATTCAGCTATTAGGTATTTTTCTACTCTTCAAAGACAAGAAATTAGTTTCTGCCCTTGAGGATATCACAGTTAAGTTAGGCAAACGGACAAATAAACAAATTATTTCAATAAAATATGCTAGTTGGTATGATAGAGGAATGCATAAGATTCTGTTGGCGTAAGAAGGAAGGGATACAACCCACGCTGGTATTTGAGTACAAGCTTAATAAAGGAGATGGTTTTTGTGGTCCTTTCTGAAAGGCAAATGAGTGATTTGAGTAAAGAGAGTAAGTGACCTTATATGGACAGAGTGTAGCAGGTGCAAATATGCAGTTCATGAGATATCATCACTTTGCAGAACACTCCAACTATAGTAGATTCATATGTTTGCCCAAGGTAGGCTACGTTTTATAGATTTTCTTGTCTGATTCTGAAGGCAAGAGTCACTTTTTGATCATACCATGAGACATTCTGGTGGTGGGAAATAATTAAGTTTAATTATTAGAATCACCAGAATAAAATCGATTCAATTGATTAGTCACCCTTTAATAAAATCACCTGCCTCAAAAGAATCTTCCTAATTCCTGATAATTGAATTTAATAAAATATTATTTAAGTAATATTTTATTTAAAAATATAATATTTTATATAAAATGGGATAATACCAAATTCATTTATTCTTGGCTCAACTTCATCATAGTCGTATTACCTCTCTTTATAAAAGCAGCATCCGAAATTTTCTCCATCAGAAAGGGCTTATATCATGGTCGAAGATGTACTTGAAGGCCTAGAATATGTATATTCTTTAACAACCTTATACATATAAAAAACCTTTTATCTCTATCTTCATTCCCACTTAGTCTACACTAATTTTACCATGTATTTGGTATTCAACTGATTTTCTAGGAAAATTAATTTTAATTTTATCTTAGATTCAGGGGGTACATATGCATGTTTGTTACATGGGTAATTGTATACTGGTGGGGATTGGGATTCTAGTGTGCCCATTATGCAAATAGCGAGCATTGTACCAATAGGTAGTTTTTCAACCCTTGCCCCTCTCCCACCTGCTCCCTTTTTGGAGTCCCAGCATTTATTATTTCCATCTTCAAGTCCGTGATTACCCATTGTTCAACTCCCGCTTATAAACGAGAACATGTGCTCCCCACTCCCTCCCAAGTTAGTTCACTTAAGATAATGACCTCCAGCACCACCCACATTGCTGCAAAGGATGTGATTTCTTTCTCTTTTATGGCTGTGTAGTATTTCATTATCTATCTATCCATCTATCTATCAATCACATTTTCCTGGGAAAAATTTTATCAAGTATTTTTAGGTAGAAACTCTGTCACCCTTGCCTTGATTCCTGTAGCAGCCAGACAAGTCATTTTGTGTGTGTGTATGTGTATATACTTTTTATTATATTTATATATAATATATAATCATTATATTTTTTATTATATACATTTACATTAAATATTATGTATATAAATATTTATATTAATTTTATTATAATTTATACTAGTAACATTATATTTAGGTAATAGAATGACATATATCTATTATTGTGAGAATAGCTGAGGTAATATAGTATATATTATGGTATATTATATTATACTATATATAGTATAATATATTCCTGTAGCAGCCAGGCAAGTCATTGTGTGTATATAAATACTTTTATTACATTTATATATAATATATATGATCTTTTATATATTTTATTATATATAAATACATTATATATAATATACATATATTATATATTAACACGTCATATATAATTATATATAATGCATATATTATATATATAATGCATATATTATATAATATACATTTATATTATATAGTATAACATATATTTTATATTATATGTTAATACAAAATATATAAAAAATATAATGATAATATGTATTATATATAAAAATATAATAAAAGTATACACACACACACACACACACAATGACTTACCTGGCTGCTACAGGAATATATTATATATAGTATAATATAATAGACTATAATATATACCATATTATCTCAGTTATTCTCACAATAATAGATATATGTCATTCTATTACCTAAATATATGTTACTAGTATAAAGCAGTAAAATTAACCGCATGTTCTTGACTTAGCAATGGGTCACAATAGTATTCAAATAGCTCTTATGACACAAACAGAGCTTGCCATAAATACAAAGCTTAGAAATTTCAGTAATTTAGTTTCTCCCAGAGATTGAGATAGATATCAAATTTATTATCTAAAGGAAGAGAAAAATGTATGACCACCCACTAAGGTAATGGATCAGAAAAACTGAATTCACGGACCAGAGATTGAACAATAAACGATATTCTTTTGCCTGCAGGGGTTCCACTGACAGCTAAGTGGTTGTGGGTGCATTTCTCAGTTCTTGGACTTTCCCGCTGGAAACAGAAACTCTCAATACATTTTTCTGTCCACAGAGCAGACACTTACTGGCCTCTTTCCACAGTCCTACTTCTTAGTGTATCATGGCTCTAGGCCTAGAAGTGTAGTGAAATTCATTAATTTAACATTCATAGAAACATCTAATGCTGAAATTGGAAGGAATTTTAAAGGTTAGTTAGTATCAAGCTTATATGATGCATGATTCCACTACTTATTGACTGCTTGAAAGACAGTGTGCTGGAAATATTCTCTCTTGGCCCTCCCTCTGGAATCTGAGAAGCGGATTTCAATCTGAGTGTCATTACAAGGTTATACAAAAAGAAAGCTTGATAACTAGACTGCTGATCTTTGCATCCTGACTCTTACCATTTAACTTTGGTAAGTTAAATGTACTGTGCCTCAGTTTTCTTATCTACAAAAAGGGATGAAAATACTGAATTCAGAGAAGTTCTGAGAATTTATTGAGATTTATGCAATGTTTGCAAAATATTTTCTGGCACTCAGTAATACTCAATGAGTGTAAATTACTATTTTCATTTAAGTCTGCTTAACTTAAGACTTCGTCTTTCTCAAAGCTATCGCTTGTAACAAACCTTCAGCATTTGTTTACATCATCTCACCAGGGAACAAAGAACAATAATAACTCTTTGCTCTCATTCATCTACTGCTTAGGAAAAATATGAAGAGTATCTTAGCAGTTAGTTTGCCTTGCTGGAAGATGTGTTAATTATAGAACAACTTTATCTGTAAATCCCAGAAATCAACATCTTTTAATACAGCATATGTCAGAGGCATCCTGACATATTATCATGTTATTAAATTATCATGTTTTCCGATATTTAAAACTGTTATAATTCCTGCTTGCATAGTTCCAATTTTTATGTGTTCCACCATGTCAAAAAATTGTGCAAATGTTGGGATTGTAACCTAAACATTACAAATCTGACATTATAAAATTGCATGCCATTTTAAATTAAACTAGTATCTACTGAGTTTTGTTTTACATAAAATAGAAAGACAGTGAGAGTAGGAACTCTCTATATTTAATTCATTGCAATGTTAGTAGCACAGAAGCTAGTATATAGCAAACTCTAAGTAAATATTGTTGAATTCATGATTAATTCGTTCCTAAAAGATAAAATGTAAATTTTGTAACAATAAAACACTAATAGAATAAATAAATGTGTATTTTGCTAAAGGAAGAGTACTCATATGAACAAGATAAATTGATATTGAGATAAGAATGTAAATATTATATTAGCCATTGCATTCATTAAAATAACCATATTAGAGTTTAAGTGGAAAAGTCATAATTAATATCATAAATATTTGTCTGCTAAATATGTGCATGTTCAAATTTCCAACTAGTTTACTTTTGCTCACTAATAAGCTGTATGCTCTCTCTCTATTCACTAAGCAGTGCAGTTTAAAAAATACATATGAGTATAAAATATATCATCAGCTAACAGCAAATGGAATGTTTTTATTGAGTACTCCATCTGAATATTAGACTCTAGTGTAGATACTTACTTGAGGTTTATTTGGGTGACATTCAGTTTACCTGTCCTACAAAAGCTTAGTTAACTCTTGCAATTTGTCAAAGATTGTAATTTTCTCCTAAATGTCTTAAACTCAAAAATTGCCAGGCTGAAAGTTTCTATTGTGAGTTCCTCTGAGAGATACATGCTGCTTTTATTTCTTATGAATAGTAAACTCATAGAGTGATTTCTTTATTCATGCTTTGTTTAACACTTGGCTTTTTATATTTCATACTTTTATACTTTAGTATACTGAAGGATACTTTTATGCTTTAGACTTTCAACATAATTTTAGAGATTATAAAGCAGGATTTTTAGTTTTTATAAAGCGTAAAAACTAAATAATTTGTAACTGCTTTCTCTTCCACATATTTATACATATACTATCCTATTTTATTATGACAGATATATACTATTAGTTTTTTAGATATTAATTTTTAGATATATAGTTTTTTTAAAGAATAGGGTTATTCACATTGTTCTCTCTGCCTAACTTTGTGTCTATCATACCAGAAATGTTTAATAACTTCAATGTGTATAATTTATTAATTCTATTTGAGAGAATATTGGAATCCCATATAATGTTTTATTGGAATTATTTTTAATACTTTAAAAATCTTTTTCTATGGTCTTTGTTTTTGATTGATGAAAATAATATATACTATAATTATAATTGTAATATATATTGTGCTAAGATTTGAATATGTATCCCAAAAGTTCATATATTGGAAACTTAATTACCAAAGTGACATTATTACGAGGTGGGACCTTTAGAGATGATTGGGTCATGTGGGAAAAGTTCTCATGATTGGATTAATGCCTTTATTGTGGGAGTAAGTAAGTTCTTGCTAAAGCAGGTTGTTATAAAACAAGTTAAACTTGCCCTGTGGTGTCTTTCACATGCATGCTGTTGACCTTTTGCCATGTTACTGTGGGGCAAGAAGGCCCTTACCAGATTTTGACACCACGCTCTTGGAATTCTCAACCTCCAGAACCATGGGCTAAATACTTTCCTGCTCATTATAAATTACTCAGTCTCAAGTATTCTAACAGAAAAGAAATTAAGACATCACAATTTTTAGCAACATAATTGTAAAAAGTAAGTCATACATGATCTCATTTGAAATTGTCATTTCTACAAACTATCAAAGATAATAGCTTGAAGTAAAATATTTCTGGGCATTTTTTCCATCTAAAACAACTTTACAAAGAAACTTGCTTTATATAGTGCTGTGGGCATGGGTTATGTGATGTATCCTTAGGTGATCAGTTCAGCTGTTTTCTACTTCATGCAGTAAGACCTGAACTGTTGGATACTGTCTCCTCACTACCACCCTCATCTTGAGTATGGCTAAATATTAGGTACAAGAAGATGGTATAAAGGGGGGCTTAGTTACTAACATATGTTGGACACAGGTAGTTTGCGTGAGATAATCAAGACTTGAATGAAACTAGGTGATAAGACATAGTATATCCTACGTTATACCAAAAAAAAGTGTATTTCTATTTGGTATTTTAATTGCTCAAAAAGTAAATGTGCAATTACTAGTTGAATATAGGAGCTTCTTGTCTTGAAAGAAAACTCAATTATTCCTATACATAGACCATTATAGTATTTTACCTGTTACATGCATATACTTTTTTTCCATTATTTTCCTCTTAAATTGAGAATGTCTTGATTTCAGTGAAGTCAGAGTACATGCATTGACTACCATGTGGATTTTTAAATATATTGCCCTTTTTTCAAAACCAATTACTAGTTTTATTAAAGTGATTTCAGCTAATTATACTGCAACTATGCCAATTATTTTAAAAGTCATTATAGCTCAAATATTAGCAATCATTAATTACTTTGCATACCCTAGCTGTCCAATTTTATTTAATTTACATGCCTATCTGACTCATTAATATTTTTGACATATTGAAGTTGATTTTTTTTATATAGAATGGAAAAGGCAGCCAGTGAAATAAAAGAAGCCTTTAACATTTACAAGAAATGCTTATACAATATTCTAGTAGTAAATAATTCAAAATAATTAAAGGTATTTGCTCTATACCTTTAATTTTACATAGTAAATAATTATAAATATGAAATTTATAATAATTCCTAAGTATAATAATTCATACCCTGAAAATGTGCTGAAACTTAACATGCATTGTATACTTTGTTTTCTCTAATATTTGTGCTTTCATGTGTGCTATGCTGTTGCACACTATATCCTAGTGTATGACAGATGTTTGAAAGAAGTCTGAAATAACACTAAGAATAACCTTAAGACACTTTATGTAGAGGAAAATATTTTAAATAAATGTTTGAATAAAAGGTTGTAATCTTACTAATACAATTTATCTTTAACTTCTCCTCAAAGACAATTGTGCTTTCTATATAATACTTTTTAACTTAGGAAACAAATTTTAATAAATGTTTAAGTTCACATGCGAAATTATCAAAAAAAGAATATAAAATGTGTCTTTAAATTTCATTGAAAAGTCATATATTAAAACTCTGCAGATGAATTCCTATACTGATCATTAAAAATATTTATCCTAGCTGGGCATGGTGGCTCACGCCTGTAATCCCAGCACTTTGGGAGGCCGAGGTGGGCAGATGACCTAGGGTCAGTAGTTCACGACCAGCCTGACCAACATGGTGAAACCCTGCCTCTATTAAAAATACAAAAACATTAGCTGGGCATGGTGGTGGCTTCCTGTAATCCCAGCTACTTGGGAGGCTGAGGCAGGAGAATCACTTGAACTCGGGAGTCAGGGGTTGCAGTGAGTTGAGATTCTGCCATTGTACACCATCCTGAGCAACAAGAGGGAGATTCTGTCTCAAAAAAAAAAAAAGTTTATCTTGCAACATCTAATATGTAATGTTTCTTGGTTGTCTCTCAAAGCTATTCACAAAGGTTCTGAGTTCTAAGAAATGATTATCAACATTTTCTTCTGTTTTGTTTTCCAACCTTCCTTTTATCCCTGCTTAGCCATATCTAATGAGCAATGATTAGCTTCTGCAGCATATACACATCCTAATATTTGTTTCGTTGAGGAAGTCTAAGTGACTCAAGCTGGAAGCACACATAGCCAACTCATGAAATCCTTAGCTTAGCTTCATCCAATTCCTATGAAGGTTCTGCTTTGGAAGTCAATATGAACAGTCATAAGTGCTAGTATTTATTTAAAAAGAATAAAAATGTATTTTTTTGTCAAAAACTTGATATGTTCTGACTTATCCTATCTTCTCCATGACTATATGAGTCAGGTACTAACTCTGTTCTATAGAAGAAAAAAATAACCAGAAACCAAAACCAAAATGAAACCCTGAATCTACACAGCTGTAAAATCAGCCAGTTAAAATTAAAATTACATGACTACCTTGAGGCAGAAATTAAATTTAAATTTCAGGTCAGTCTGATTTCAAATCCTGAGCTCTTTTTGAAATACAATGCTACCTTTCAAAACTGCCGCTCATTATTTACCTAAAGACTTGATATATAGGCCAGGAATGGTGGCTCACACCTGTAATCCCAGCACTTTGGGAGGCCGAGTCATGTGCTGCTGGATTGGTTTACCAGTATTTTATTGAGGATTTTCACATCAATGTTCCTCAGGGATATTGGCTTGAAATTTTCTTTTTTCTGTTGTGTTTCTGCCAGGTTTTGGTATCAGGATGATGCTGGCCTCATAAAATGAGTTAGGGATGATTCCCTCTTTTTCTGTTGTTTGGAATAGTTTCAGAAGGAATGGTACCAGCTCTTCTTTGTGCCTCTGGTAGAATTCATGTGTGAATCCGTCTGGTCTTGGAATTTTTTTGGTTGGTAGGCTATTAATTGCTGCCTCAATTTCAGAACTTGTTGTTGGTGTATTCAGGGATTGGACTTTTTTCTGGTTTAGGTCTTGGGAGAGTGTAGTGCCCAGGAATTTACCCATTTCTTCTAGATTTTCTAGTTTATTTGCGTAGAGGTGTTTATAGTATTCCCTGTGGTAGTTTGTATTTCTGTGCGATCGGTGGTAATTATCCCCTTATCATTTTTTTATTGTGTCTATTTGATTCTTCTCTCTTTTCTTCTTTATTAGTCTGGCTAGCAGTCTATGAAGCTACCTTTGACTTTCTTCACAGAATTGGAAATAACTACTTTAAATTGCATATGGAACCAAAAAAGAGCCCGCATAGTCAAGATAATCCTAAGCAAAAAGAACAAAGCTGGAGGTATCACCTGACTTCAAACTATACTACAAGGCTACAGTAACAAAAGCAGCATGGTACTTCTTACTAAAACAGATATCTAGACCAATGGAACAGGACAGAGACCTCAGAAACAACATCAAACATCTACAACCATCTGATCTTTGACACACCTGACAAAAACAAGCAATGGGGAAATGTTTCCCTATATAATAAATCATGTTGGGAAAACTGGCTAGCCATATGCAGAAAGCTGAAACTGGATCCCTTCCTTACACCTTATACAAAAATTAACTCAAGATGGATTAAATACTTAAACATAAGACCTAAAATCATAAAAACCCTAGAAGAAAACCTAGGCAATGTCATTCAGGACATAGGCATGGGCAAAGACTTCATGACTAAAACACCAAAAGCAATGCCAACAAAAGCCAAAATTTTGTAGACAAACGGGATCTAATTAAACTAAAGAGCTTCTGCACAGCAAAAGAAACTATTATCAGAGTGAACAGGCTACATACAGAATGGGAGAAACATTTTGCAATCTATCCATCTGACAAAGGGGTAATATCCAGAATCTACAAGGAACTTAAACAAATTTACAAGAAAAAAAACAACTCCATAAAAAGTGGGCAAAGGATATGAACAGACACTTCTCAAAAGAAGACATTTATGCAGCCAACAAACATATTTAAAAAAGCTCATCATCACAGGTCATTAGAGAAATGCAAATCAAAACCACATTGAGATATCATTTCATGCCAGTTAGAATGGCGGTCCTTAAAAAGTCAGGAAACAACAGATGGTGGAGAGAATGTGGATAAATAGGAGCACTTTTACACTGTGGGTAGGAAATAGTTCAACCATCACGGAATACAGTGTGGCAATTCCTCAAGGATCTAGAACTAGAAAAACCATTTGATCCAGCAATCCAATTACTGGTGATATAAATTATATAAATGATTATAAATCAGTCTTCTATAAAGACACATGCACATGTATGTTTACTGCAGCACTATTCACAATAAATAGCAAAGATTTGGAACCAACTCAAATTCCCATCAACAATAGACTGGATACAGAAAATGTGGCACATATACACCATGAAATTCTATGCAGCCATAAAAAACATGAGTTCATGTCCTTTGCAGGGACATGGATGAAGCTGGAAACCATCATTCTCAGCAAACTAACACAGGAACAGAAAATCAAACACCGCATGTTCTCTCATTAGTGGGAGTTGAACAATGAGAACACGTGGACACCAGGAGGGGAACATCATACACCGGGGCCTGTCGGGGGGTTGGAGGCTAGCGGAGGGATAGCATTAGGAGAAATAATTAATGTAGATGATGGATTGATGGGTGCAGCAAACCACCATGGCACGTGTATACCTATGTAACAAACCTGCACATTGTGCACATGTACCCCAGAAGTTAAAGTATAATTAAAAAAATAATTTTGAGGAGGAAGGCCAATTATTAATTAATATTTGTATATTTCAAAGGGTATGTCACTTTACCAAGCACCCCAATGAATGGGAAGCACGAGCAGGTCTCTTTTGACACTGACTGACAATACAGAGCAGCCAATCCTTTTTATCTCAAAACCATGTGCCAATATGTAGGACCCACTGTACCATGTCATGGCCTGAGGCAACAACAACTTTTCTGCCTTGTTGGAGACATGGCATGTGCCCTTATTACCCCCGCCATAGCCTACGGATGATTACCATTTCAGGTAAAGAACTTTGAGAATTCCTTGCCTCTCACATGTCAAAGATACAAATTAAGATTATACGTCTTTGCCCACCCCAAGGCTCAGATGGCTGAGACCCAATTTAATGTACAAGCTGATAGATTAGCACAAATTTTGGAGACCAGGGTCAAATCTTCTCCAGATAACACTTCAGATTACGTTACCCTACTTTTTGTCCCAAAGTACTCATGAAATACTACATCATAAAAGATCCTCTCCCCTTGAGGCATGGATTAAATAGAAAGGGCTTTGCCCCTCCTCTGCCATAGCAAAAATTGAGACAAGCCCATGACAAAGATGGGTCATTGATAATATAATCTCTGGGGTGCCATCCCACAGGGATCTTGCTCCTAGAGTCACTCACCAAGATTTATCAGGCCACTGTCCCCTCAATCAGTACCATTAATGTGCCTTGATCATGGTGGATACTTATTTTTGTATTTTTTCTCATCCCACCCACCAGACATGTCACCACTAAAACTATCAGAGACTTGCTAAAACACTCCTCATTGCCTTTGGAGTTCCAGGCACAATTAACATTGACCACAGTACTTACTTTGCTTCTCAAAATATATAACACTGGGTTCCAAAGACCTAACCTATCAGCCCCAGACTGCAGGTCTTATATAACACCACAATGATTTGCTTTAACAAAATTTATTTACCAAATAATGTGATCTTCTACATGGTTATTGCTTCTAATAGTGGCACTCATTATTCTAAGCACCCAGCCTTTAGGGACCTGTAGTCTATATCAAATGCACCCAAAATACCTCAATTGACTTTTTTACCCTTCGTAGTGATGCTCTGATTTTTGAAGATCACAATGAACTAGGCATTCTTCCCTCACCGTTCTCCTCTTTTATCCAATTTTGGTTGGACCATCAGTCAGATTGAGATTGAAGCCATTCAAAAATGAATTGTAAGTTATGATCCACTCACTGTTGTATGCCCCTCTGGATATCTGCCAAAACTATCTGACACCCTGATGATGACAATTTGCCTAAGCTGCAAGTTTGCCAACATTTTTTCTAGCTAAAAGGAAAATTTAATTAATAATGTTAAGAATGATTTCATTCAGGAAGTAGACGTCATACTTCAAGTTCTAGGACAGCCAGTACATTACATTTTGTCCTAGCTGCTGTCCACACTTACTTGGGCTCTTCAGTACAACTACCATAGCCAACCACTGAATGACACTGTAATCTCATTCCCACTTTTCTGGGAAAATTTTCTGCAGTGTTTAAAGCAGTCCCTACTGGTAATTCTAAATGCACAGGGGTTCACACCACACTGGAGGCCTCACATATACTTACTACATGCCCTGCCCCTCCCTCATTGAGCTTCTTGAATTAATGCCCCTAGGCCCAGACCTGACTTTTCACAATACATGCCAGACCATTATTCAGTCTCATGGAGTGAATGTATGCATCAGGTTCTTTGGGGGATTATGATATACCCAATATGATGCCAACAGAAGAATTTCTTTTCTTTCATGTTTTGCCCCTCCTTACTCAATCAACTACATTCATACATTTCTGTGACTCCCTGATCAACAGTGTTTTATACCTGAATGTCCTAAATGAATGTGGCCTGAGTATTACAAATCAAGTGAGGTTCATGACCTTACACTAAACTAACTCTGTAATAGCCTGAGGGACTCTCAGATTACTCCAGTCTCACAGACAGCCTCATCCCTAATGATAACATTACATCTATACTGGGACCTATCCCTGAGGATGATGTCAGACCTTCAGCTAAACTCATTCTTCATCCTCTGTTAGCCCTCCTATCCTCACCTCTCCTTCCTCCCCAAGTCAGCCTGAACACCATGAGCTACTCTCACAAAAACAAATAATAAGTAATAATTCATAAACTATTTTTATGAGAAAATATTTTGCATATTCTTCAAATATTCTATTATAGCAAAGTTTGTGACACATATATATCATGCAAAGGTATTTTCACATTCTACAATGTATAGAAAACATGTAAAGTAAACTATGTTTAATGGCCAAAGTTTCTATTTTTTTCTTATTTGAAAATATCCAATTAACCAAAAATAATTTATTAACACAACTTAATATTAGTCTAAGGTCTTAAATTTAATTAAAAGTTTGGATATTGTAACTAAAGTCAACACATTAGTCCCTTATTATTAATATTATTTGAATTTATGAGATTAAACATTTTAAAAGATACCTTCTTGTTACAAATTAATTTCTTCAAACACCATTTAATATGTTTGAAATCCTAAACTGTTGTCGGAACAATGATAGCCTCTTTGACTCATAAACCAAGTGTTGGAAAATTTGAAAAGTTTACATCATGAAATGTTTAATATAATTATATACAAAATAGAATTTTTTGGCAGTAATTTACATAGAAAACACAGAAGTCATATGCATTTGTTAACCAGTGTTGTTCAACTACTTATTTGAAATATTATATGCACTTATTTTTAATAAAATGTTAAGTCCATGTGTTTAAAAGCTAAATTTTATAAAGACTCCTTGAATTATATTTAAACTTTCTTTCTTCATTTTGTGGAAATGGAGATCTTCTTTTCTCTCTTAGTAAGTCAGTCCATTAGTCACTAAGTTTTCCTAGCTGCAGGTTTTTATATATAGCCCATATTTTTGAAAGCAAAGTAAATTCAACTAAATATTTTTTTTTCAGTTTTTAGGAGGCCATTTATGTCGATCTGAACTAGATATTTTTAGGAGGCACAGAGGCCAACAATTTTTTTTATGATTAATTAGTCTCCAAAAGTTCTCCACTTAGCAGATAAAATGAGAGAAAAAAATGAAAAGGAGAAGTTTGAGGGATCCAACTTCAGTCAAATGTGAAATTATAATTGTCAAGATACTTCTTCTCCCTTTGCATAAAGGAGAGAAAATATAGATGCAGGAAACTTATTTTTACACATACACACACACACACACACACACACACACCTATTATAGTTGACTTACATGAAGTAAACTTCACACACAGCTATTACAGCTGACTTACATGAAGTAAACTTTCTCTTAAGTGTGCTTTCTTTTAGACAAATAAAACTAGATTCTTTCCTTCTGTTTGTGCTAAGGTGCCTCTAAAGTAAAAATCCTATGCCCAAAGTTTCTAAAACTGGCCATTGTAATTCTAGATTCCCCTTATTGAGATCCTTTCAAGAATTCAAATATTTTGTGCTGTTAGCATCCATACAATTAAGCAGATAGAAACTCTCTTGGTAGCAAGTTTATGAAATAATGGATGCCTATTGTAGTTGAAAAATAATATAATTACAGGTCCCAAATTACCAAAACCGGTTCTTCACTTTTACCTAACTCATAAAAATTCATAGCAATAATAGAATGAAGTGGTGCTATCTCAACCAAGGATAGTAATAATAATATTAGTAACAGTCATAAAGACTCCAGCATCCTTCTAACACAAAAAGGCTGACTGTAGTAGAACTACTGCTGTTAGAGGCCCCACTATCAACACCTTGAAAAGGGAAGATAGCAAAGGGTCTTCAGCATACTTTATCCTCATTGAAGCTTTCTGGGCTAGGCAGGGGAAGTCTGGTTCTGATATGAATGATACTATCAAAAGGTGTGAGAAGCAAAAAATCCAAACAAAACAATCAGTTCAAGACTATACACTGCAAGTAAAAACAACTTAAGTGTTCTTGAAGAGAGGGGCAAGTAACTTAAAAGACTGTATTTAGTTGGGGAAGATCAAACCCTTATTTCAAAAATTATTCACCATTCAAATCTCTGGAAGGCATGGGAAACAGGTTGGGTTAATCATAGGTCAATATGTAGGCACAGAAGAATGAAACTGGGGCATAGCAACTGTTGGTCAGGAAATGTCAGTTTAGCAGAACTGGGCAGGAACTTTTAGCGGACTTGCAACTATCAGTGAAAAATTTTTAATCTTTATGCTTCTTTCCATTTAGTTTGATTGTATGAGTTGATTTATAGAGTATGTGACAACATTCATAATGAAGATAATACAACCAGTACATTTAGTCAGTAATTAAAAACTATGATTATTCTCCAAGGTGTTTTAAATAAATCTGTCTTTAAAATATCTCTTCTTTCCACTACCCTGTCAGCACATTTATTACTACATATGGAGAATAGTACTGAGCAGTGAGAAAAGAATGTGCTAATGGAGTATCTCCTTTATTATCCTTCACTAAGTTATATCTTTAGGATCTCTTATACATCAAACAGAAATTATTATTATTTTTTGTCTTCAGAATCAGGACAGATGAAACTCTAATACCAATTGTTGACCACCTTGCTATTTCCTTTGGTAAATAAAATGGCATAGAGTAGTCTTTGAAGTTAGCAATATTTTTTAATAATGTGAAACTTTGCTTTGTTTTCAGAAAAAGATAAAACAGATGAAAAATATTAGTGCTGACTGATGAAAGCTCCTGAGGATTTCTTTCTGCCTAGCATATTTCCCTCAAGCTTTTAAATTCAATAGTAAGATGAAAAACCTTGCTGAATAACCATGTAGAGAAGCATTGTGCTAGGCATTGTGGGAGATGTGAAGAATAAATGAGGAACATGGTTGTTATTCCCATCAAGCTTATCACATAATTAAAAATAGATACACATGCTGTGACACACACACACGCAAAGCCTAAGAGCAAATAATATTTAATAATACTAGATACCAATAAAGCTGAAAAATGCAAATTATTATATTATCTGTTTTCAAATACACATAGTTATGAAATATTACAAATACAGTTGATAATCTTTGAGATGTAATAATGATGTGAAAAAATAAGATTTCAATGAGACAAATGTAGCTCTCCAATAGAGGAAAACTAAGGGTAATAGGAGCAATGGAAAAGAAAGATAATTCAACCTATTTCTTCAGTTTTATGAGAGATAATCATAGGGTAAGTACATAATCTTTTATGCTTCTCATTTAATGTATTTTGTGCATTTAAGGATACTATTTGAAGTACTAAACTAGAGTGAAACAAGTTCAAAAACTTCCAAATTACTGGAGAATTGGTTGCACAAGGGAGGAAAACATCTTATAAATAATAAATGTAAGTGAAATAAATGTAAGCATAGAAAAAATGAGTCAGAATTTAGTCATAAAAGTACAACTCTATATGATCCTCAAAGGTAAACCCAAGCAGTGTCACTCAAAAAGACTGAAAGGGAAAAGTATGAAAACTGCCCAAGTAGACAATAGAGAAAAGTTAATAATTATAATGATAATTAAATAAAACTATAAGAAAAAGTTAATTCATTGCAAAAATTATGTTAGGCAGTTAATTCATAGTGTTCAGAAAAGTGTGTGCAGCCAATATCCTACTATTAGTTTATGAGTAATAGACAAATTGACAGAAACTACATAGCAATGCAATTTATTAACATTTTTCCCTGGCATTGATATTCAAGATAATAATAATAAAGCAGGCTATAGTATATATGTAACTCAATTTATGAAATTGTATCTATCTAAAACATTGAAAAAGATATATAAATACATTTAAATACTACAAATTTTCTATATGTCCTCTTATTGAATCCATAAAAAATATACAATGTTTAATAACATGCTGAATAAAAAGAAAAATTGTAAAATTCCAAGAAATAGAAATTGTACAGAATTACTCTCTAGTCACACCATATTTAGCACTGTAAAGAAACTGCAAATGTACAAATAAAAATTATCTTAACAATATGAAAATTTGTTCATTTGCTCTCTGAACAACTGTAGCACATGAGATAATCAAAATTAAATTGTCAAATAATTATTAGTACATATCTAAAATTATAAGATATAATGATAATTTTACTGAGAGGAAAATTAACCACCTAAAGCCTTCCATTAATCACCCATAGAAAAAATAGTAAAAGATACATTCAACTTGATATTTAAAATACCAAAAAGTACCCCCAAAATAAGAATGATAATGTGTAAATACAAAAGCAGAAATGCTGAAATGAAAAACAGCTGGGCAACATAATTATAATAAATGTAAGAGGTGATTCTTGGAAAAACATTAACTAATTGTTGGTCTAAAGAAACGGAGGACAATACTTTCAAAGCAAAAACTGCACCAGTCAAAGTTAAAGAGGCAAGATAGGCTTTATCTAAAAGCTATTGCAGTATGGAAGAGAAGACAGAATGCAATCTGAACTCAATTCTGTTGTAATAAAAAATTTTAGATCTATGTTTGCTAATTGGCTTTATCACAAAGAAAAGTAAACTTTCTCCCTGTCTTCATTAGGGGAGGTAGTTTTGTAACCTGAATTAGGCTCCCAGAGAAGTTAGGTTCCCACCCTCTCACAGAAGCTAAGAGATGGGGTGCTATCTTCCTTGATGATTGCACTTCAAATAAATAGCCCCCAGGCTCTTGAGAAAGATATTTCTGGGTTATAAAAATGGCAAGAGAATTTTAAAAGATTTACATCTCAAGGGGTAGGGTAAGAATTCACAATTACAAATTCTCTAAAGTAAATGCTCTATCAAAAGGGAAGTTGGAGGCAAGGGTTAAGAAGAAGACTATCTAACGTTTAGTCAAGCTCAGGGGAACATTAAATCCATCTTGTTTAATATCCCAGGAGCACGCATTTCCACAAGCTTTTATCTTCAACATTTAACATAGTACATAGTACCCATGATAACTACATTGTCTTAGAACATAGAAAAAGGAAGAATACTTACTATTCCTTTTAGGCCCCACTTAACCCTTATATCTAAATCTTACAAACTAAGAACCAAACGTAAAACACCTGCCAAGCTCTGCTGAGTTTGACATACATACATTCACACACACACACACACACACACACACACGCAATATTTAACACTAACAGACTGATTCCAGCTGGCATTACTAGAAAACCCGCTGATAAAGTGGAGTTGTGTGTTAGTCAGAGGTCTAGCAGGAAAGAGATGATACAATCAAAAGAGATTATTAGAAGATTGGAGGAAGGGACTACAATATTTATAAGGATCTGGGCCACGTTAAGAAAATCAATAGGGGCCAGGCGTGGTGACCTGTAATCCCATAACATTAGGTTGCTGAGGCGGGTAGCAAGCTTGAGCTCAGAAGTTTGAGGCCAGCCTGGGCAGCATGGTGAAACCCCATCGTTTCAAAAAATAGCTGGGCGTGATAGTGTGTGCCTGTGGTCCCATCTACCCCAGGCTGAGGTGGGAGGATGGCTTGATCCTCAGAAGATTGCAGTGAGCCAAGATCATGCCACTGAACTTTCAGCCAGGACAATAGAGGGAGATCTCACCAAGGGAATGTGGGTGAATGACCAAGGCAGGTGACCCTGCAGAGATCAGACACCAGTGGAATGTGGGTGAATAATCAGGCAGGCGTCCCTGCAATGATTAAACACCAAGGGAAGCCTGCCTTTCCTAGTCCATGACTAGCGCCAG
>NW_022164196.1:0-2278 GCF_008728515.1 Papio anubis
GCAAAGGAATATCACTCAAATATAAAATTTTCTTTTTAATTCTCAGCAAGGCAAGGTACTTCTATAGAAGGGTGCGCCCTTACAGATGGAGCAATGGTGAGCGCACACTCGGACAAGGGAGGGGAAGGGGTTCTTATCCCCGACACACGCGGCCCCTGCCTCTGTGTAGTTCCCCTATTGGCTAGGGTTAGACCGCAAGGGCTAAACTAATTCAGATTGGCTAATTTAAAGAGAATGACGGAGTGAGTGCTTTGGCAGGAGTCAGGGCAGAGGAGGTAGCAGGTAATCGGAATGAGTTAGGGTGGAGCAGGTGATCAAAAGGAGTTAGGGTTGAGCAGGTGATCCAAATGAGTCAGGGTGGAGTAGGTAATCGGAATGAGTCAGGGTGGAGTAGGTAATCAAAAAAGATTGCTTTACAAGGAAGTTAAGTTTAAAAGTAGAAGGCAAAGAATTGAACATACTGACATATTAATTCTTTGAAAAGAAATTTAGAACTCATATCTAACAAGATACAATGCTTGTTTATAGGTAAGATAACAAAGCAAAAAACATGAGGAAGATGTTGTCTACAAGGCCTTGCAACAAAGGATTGTTAATCTTTGTGTAACTACTGTATTCTGCAAGAATCTGTATTATTATCTTTAAAGCAAAACTTTTTTTTTTTTTGACATGGAGTTTTGCTCTTCTCACTCAGGCTGGAGTGCAATGGCACAACTCGGCTCACTGCAACCTCCACCTCCCAGGTTCAGGCCATTATCCTGCCTCAGCCTCCCGAGTAGCTGGGATTACAGGCACATGCCAACATGCCCAACAAATTTTTTTTGTATTTTTATTAGAGACAGGGTTTCACCACGTTGGCCAGGCTGGTCTCGAACTCCTGACCTCAGGTGATCCATCCACCTCGGCCTCCCAAACTTCTGGGATTATAGGTGTGAGCCACCACACCCGGCCTGAAACTTACTCTTAAACTAAGAATGCTTTTGTTCTAAAGACAGTGGGTAATCAGGACATTTCCTTGGTCTGTTATTTCCTGGGTCAGTTAAGTCCTGGGTTTGTTCAAAAAACATTATTAACTTGTTCCCTTAACTGTAAATATCCTGTTAACTAAGAATGCCTAACCTCCTAGGAATATGGCCCAGTAGGTCTCAGCCTCATTTTACCCAGCCCCTATCCAAGACAGAGTTACTTTGATTTGAATGCCTCTGATACTTGCAATGAGACAATGATCCACAATTAGATTTTTATAATTTTTTTCACAATTTTGTTTTCCAAAAAATAGATTACGAATCTTATACTGTAGTGCTTAGCAACCCTCATTACTTATCACGAGGATGACAAGAGTGTCCCCAACACTCTTTTTAGGACAGGTATAGGTAGACTCCAGTTTAGGATCCCATCCTTTCAAAAGATGGAACCCACTGTCTCCTTTATAACCAGAGTTCACCCTCAATTTAATAAAGAGAGTAGCAGGAGGCAGCTGGGGAAGATAAGAAGGAATCAGAGGCCAATGAACAAAATCAGCAAATGAACAGCATACACACCTTCATGGTAATCCTCTCGTTCTTCTAATATTTACAACTTAAAACTCTTCTCAAGCCATTTTTGTAACCACCCAATGGGTTCACCTTGCCTGCTGCCTAGACAGAGCTGATTTATTAAGACAGGGGAATTGCAATAGAGAAAGAGTTAATTCACACAGAGCTGGCTGTGCGGGAGATCGGAGTTTTATTATTACTCAAATCAGTCTCCCCGAGCTGATTTGAGTAATCAGTTTTTAAGGATAACTTGGTGGGTAGGGGGAAGCCAGTGAGCCAGGAGTGCTGACTGGTGAAGTAGGAGATGAAATCATGGGAAGTTGAAGTTGTCCTCTTGTGCCGAGTCAGTTTCTAGCTGGGGGCCACTAGATCAGATGAGCCAGTTTATTGATCTGGGTCATGCCAGCTGATCCATCAAGTGCAGGGTCTGCAAAATATCTCAAGCATGGATCTTAGGAGCAGTTTAGGGAGGGTCAGAGTCTTGTAGCCTCCAGCTGCAATGACTCCTTAACCATAATTTCTAATCTTTTGGCTAATGTCTTCGTACTACAAAGGCAATCTAGTCCCCAGGCAAGAAGGAGGTTTGTTTTGGGAAAGAGCTGTTATCGTCTTTGTTTTAAACTATAAACTAAGTTCTCCCCAAAGTTAGTTCAGCCTACGCCCAGGAAAGAACAAGGACAGCTTAAAGGTTACAACCAAGATGGAATCGGTTAGATTAGATCTCTTTCATTGTCTCAGTCATA
>NW_022164197.1:0-2278 GCF_008728515.1 Papio anubis
CAGCTGCCTTGGTGGATGGAACATGCCCCTCCTCCCTCCCTCCCCCTCCTCTCTCCTTCCCCCCTCATCTCTCCCTCTCTCCCCCCTCCTCTCTCCCTCTCTCGCCCCTCGTCTCTCCCTCCCTCCCCCCTCCTCCCTCCCTCTCTCCCCGCTCTTGTCTCCCTCCCTCTCCCCTCCTCTCTCCCTCCCTCCCCCCTCCTTCTTCCTGTCTTCTCTCACCTTTCTCCTCCCACCTTCTCTCCTGGGCTAGGGGCAGAAGAGAAGAGACCTCCGGAATCTTCTGCTTCATTCAAGCAGCTTGGGGGCAGCATCAAGTACTACAATTTGGCTGCCCCAGCAGGTGCCTCAGGGCAGCCTTTCTAATGGGAATCCTGGAATCATGTCTTTCCTTAATGTGTCCTAAAGGCTGGAGGACATGAAGTGAAACAACGCTCCATGCTCAGTCCTGTGATTTTGTGTATTTATTGGACTTCATTTGAAATTAAAATAAGTAATACCCAAGGTAGAGCATGAAAAAAAAGAAAAAGCAGGCTATGGTGTTTGAAAAACAAACAAAACCGTTTGGTTTGTTGGTTTGTTCTTAGACCTTCACAGGCTCCTAAGTCACACGTTTCAGTTTCTCAGCGAGTGACATTCTCGTGTCAGCCTCTTGTTTGATGATGTCAGCCACAGCAGAAAGAAGCACTCCGTAGGCCCCGTGCTCAGCACATTGGCGTGAGCTTCTGCCGTCTTCTGTTCATGCTCATCACAGCTCTGTGCAGTGGGCATCCTCCTGATCCCTGTGGGAGGATGGAGGATGGAGGCGGAAGGGTGAGTGATGGCAGGATCACATGAGGGGTCTCTCCCGAGGTAGGGAGGGGAACCGGCCCAGGACCTCAGTGCCCATCGCGTCCTTCCTCCTCCTCCTCTGCCTCTCTGTGACTGTTTGACTCAGGCTGCAGGGACAGACATGAGTATGTGCAGAGCGTGTGTGCACCCCTGGGGGTGTGTGCTCATATTGGCAGGGAGGGATGTGAGCGTGTACAGAGCGTGTGTGCACACCTTGGGGATGTGTGCTGGCATTGGCAGGGACAGATGTGAGTGCATACAGAATATGTGCTGGCATTGGTGGGACAGATGTGTACAGAGCGTGTGTGCACACCTCGGGGTTGTGTGTTGGTGTTGGCACGGACAGATGTGAGCATGTACAGAGCGTGTGTGCACACCTGGGGGTGTGTGCTGGTGTTGGTATGGGCAGACGTGAGCGTGTACAGGGCGTGTGTGCACAACTAGGGGTGTGTGCTTATGTTGTTTTGTAAGCGGCAAATACGTGGCCCGTTGCCTCGGGCGGCCCTGCGCCCATGCTGAGTCCGTCAGTGGCCCTCGGGTTGGGGTCTCCATCTCCCCAGACAGCACTCGAATGGCTTGAGGTTTCAGATTCTTCCTCTCCGGGTACTTGGACCTCCTCAGGACCAAACATCAGAACCAGCCATCTGCAAACTACAAGAACGTTCAAATGCATCTTCAGTAGGAAAAAAAGGCAATTGGAATAATTTCCCAATATGATCCCGTGGTTAAGCCGTTAGATACTCCAGCCAACAGATTGAGTCACTTTAAAATTCACACCAATTAAAATAGTTGTGAGAGTTACAGAGCTTTACCGCTAAACCTTGAAATAATTGAAGCGTTCTGCTCCACTTGCTTACAAACGAGTTGGGGATAACTTTCAGTCCAAAGTAGCAACCTTCTAAATCCAGCTTAGATGCGAGGCTCCCACTGACACAGGAAGAGACAGTGGCCTTGATTACTCTCCTGTGTTCAGATACTTTGTCATTTTTTTTGCACTTCTGCTTTTCCAATTCAAACTAAAGGGAGTTTAGTTCTGTTTTGGAGAAGCTGTGGTTAGTGGTTTCTTTTCATGGTTTACTTAATCTCTTAAGTCTGGCACTTACATTTACCCAAATGGACTTTTCTTTAGTACGACGGTGCCGTAGCCCAGGGCTTCTCCCTCGATATCTGCTCCCCAGGAGGCCCCCTAGGAATGGGCGCTGGAGATCCAGCCCCTCTCCGTGTGCCCTTTTCTTTGAGTCCAATGTAGGTTTGGCTCAGAGAAGAAAACAGGCCTCCGGGTTAGGTGCCTCTGACTGCTTGCTTGTGAAATGTTTAATGAGAAGGCGTCTTCCAAACTAATTTTACACATTAATAGTTGTAGCTTAAAGTATCACTGCAGTCATAAGAACAAGAAACACTCCCATAAAGTAGATAAGCAGAAAAAAGCCGTAAAAGTTTAATAAAGCGC
>NW_022164198.1:0-2277 GCF_008728515.1 Papio anubis
TTATTTATTATTATTATACTTTAAGTTGTAGGGTACATGTGCATAACATGCAGGTTTGTTACATATGTATACTTGTGCCATGTTAGTCTGCTGCACCCATCAACTCGTCATTTACATCAGGTATAACTCCCAATGCAATCCCTCCCCCCTCCCCCCTCCCCATGATAGGCCCCGGTGTGTGATGTTCCCCTTCCTGAGTCCAAGTGATCTCGTTGTTCAGTTCCCACCTATGAGTGAGAATATGCGGTGTTTGGTTTTCTGTTCTTGTGATAGTTTGCTAAGAATGATGGTTTCCAGCTGCATCCATGTCCCTACAAAGGACGCAAACTCATCCTTTTTTATGGCTGCATAGTATTCCATGGTGTATATGTGCCACATTTTCTTAATCCAATCTGTCACTGATGGACATTTGGGTTGATTCCAAGTCTTTGCTATTGTGAATAGTGCTGCAATAAACATACGTGTGCATGTGTCTTTAGAGCAGCATAATTTATAATCCTTTGGGTATATCCCCAGTAATGGGATGGCTGGGTCATATGGTACATCTAGTTCTAGATCCTTGAGGAATCGCCATACTGTTTTCCATAATGGTTGAACTAGTTTACAATCCCACCAACAGTGTAAAAGTGTTCCTATTTCTCCACATCCTCTCCAGCACCTGTTGTTTCCTGACTTTTTAATGATCGCCATTCTAACTGGTGTGAGATGGTATCTCATTGTGGTTTTGATTTGCATTTCTCTGATGGCCAGTGATGATGAGCATTTTTTCATGTGTCTGTTGGCTGTATGAATGTCTTCTTTTGAGAAATGTCTGTTCATATCCTTTGCCCACTTTTTGATGGGGTTGTTTGTTTTTTTCTTGTAAATTTGTTTGAGTTCTTTGTAGGTTCTGGATATTAGCCCTTTGTCAGATGAGTAGATTGCAAAAATTTTCTCCCATTCTGTAGGTTGCCTGTTCACTCTGATGGTAGTTTCTTTTGCTGTGCAGAAGCTCTTTAGTTTAATGAGATCCCATTTGTCAATTTTGGCTTTTGCTGCCGTTGCTTTTGGTGTTTTAGACATGAAGTCTTTGCCCATGCCTATGTCCTGAATGGTACTACCTAGGTTTTCCTCTAGGATTTTTATGGTATTAGGTCTAACATTTAAGTCTCTAATCCATCTTGAATTAATTTTCGTATAAGGAGTAAGGAAAGGATCCAGTTTCAGCTTTCTACTTATGGCTAGCCAATTTTCCCAGCACCATTTATTAAATAGGGCATCCTTTCCCCATTTCTTGTTTTTCTCAGGTTTGTCAAAGATCAGATGGCTGTAGATGTGTGGTATTATTTCTGAGGACTCTGTTCTGTTCCATTGGTCTATATCTCTGTTTTGGTACCAGTACCATGCTGTTTTGGTTACTGTAGCCTTGTAGTATAGTTTGAAGTCAGGTAGCGTGATGCCTCCAGCTTTGTTCTTTTGACTTAGGATTGTCTTGGAGATGCGGGCTCTTTTTTGGTTCCATATGAACTTTAAAGCAGTTTTTTCCAATTCTGTGAAGAAACTCATTGGTAGCTTGATGGGGATGGCATTGAATCTATAAATTACCTTGGGCAGTATGGCCATTTTCACGATATTGATTCTTCCTATCCATGAGCATGGTATGTTCTTCCATTTGTTTGTGTCCTCTGTTATTTCACTGAGCAGTGGTTTGTAGTTCTCCTTGAAGAGGTCCTTTACATCCCTTGTAAGTTGGATTCCTAGGTATTTTATTCTCTTTGAAGCAATTGTGAATGGAAGTTCATTCATGATTTGGCTCTCTGTTTGTCTGTTACTGGTGTATAAGAATGCTTGTGATTTTTGCACATTGATTTTGTATCCTGAGACTTTGCTGAAGTTGCTTATCAGCTTAAGGAGATTTTGGGCTGAGACAATGGGGTTTTCTAAATATACAATCATGTCATCTGCAAACAGGGACAATTTGACTTCTTCTTTTCCTAACTGAATACCCCTGATTTCTTTCTCTTGCCTAATTGCCCTAGCCAGAACTTCCAACACTATGTTGAATAGGAGTGGTGAGAGAGGGCATCCCTGTCTTGTGCCAGTTTTCAAAGGGAAATTTTCCAGTTTTTGCCCATTCAGTATGATATTGGCTGTGGGTTTGTCATAAATAGCTCTTATTATTTTGAGATACGTTCCATCAATACCGAATTTATTGAGAGTTTTTAGCATGAAGTGCTGTTGAATTTTGTCAAGGTCTTTTCTGCATCTATTGAGATAATCATGTGGTTTTTGTCTTTG
>NW_022164199.1:0-2274 GCF_008728515.1 Papio anubis
CGGTTGATCCTAGGGCGGCGAGTGGCGGCGACCCAGGCGGCTAGCGGGGCCCGGCGCTGACCCTGAGTGCAGCCTGACCCGCCCTCGCGCGCGCGCCCTCCCTGGCCGGGCCCACTCGCCGCGCGCCCAGCCATGAACCTGGCAAGCCAGAGCGGGGAGGCCGGCGCCGGCCAGCTGCTCTTCGCCAACTTTAACCAGGACATCACAGAAGTGAAAAGGGCATCAAGAGCAGCTGGTCTTGGCCGTCGCGCTGTTGTCTGGTCCCTAGCTGTTGGTAGTAAGTCCGGTTATAAATTTTTCTCCCTTTCTTCTGTGGATAAGCTGGAACAGATCTATGAATGCACTGACACGGAAGATGTGTGCATCGTAGAGAGATTGTTCTCCAGCAGCCTAGTGGCCATCGTGAGCCTTAAAGCACCAAGGAAGCTAAAGGTTTGCCACTTTAAGAAGGGAACTGAGATCTGCAACTACAGCTACTCCAACAGGATTCTGGCTGTGAAGCTCAACAGGCAGAGGCTGATAGTGTGCCTGGAGGAGTCCCTGTACATCCACAACATTCGGGACATGAAGGTGCTGCATACAATCAGGGAGACACCTCCAAACCCTGCAGGCCTGTGTGCACTGTCAATCAACAACGACAACTGCTACTTGGCGTACCCAGGGAGCGCGACCATCGGAGAGGTGCAGGTCTTCGATACCATTAATTTGAGAGCTGCAAACATGATTCCGGCTCATGACAGTCCTTTAGCGGCATTGGCCTTTGATGCAAGCGGAACTAAACTTGCCACGGCTTCAGAGAAGGGGACCGTGATTAGGGTATTTTCCATTCCAGAAGGACAAAAACTCTTTGAGTTTCGGAGAGGAGTGAAGAGGTGTGTGAGCATCTGCTCCCTGGCCTTCAGCATGGATGGCATGTTCCTCTCCGCCTCCAGCAACACGGAGACCGTGCACATCTTCAAACTCGAGACTGTGAAAGAAAAACCCCCAGAGGAGCCCACCACCTGGACCGGGTACTTCGGGAAAGTGCTCATGGCCTCCACCAGCTACCTGCCTTCCCAAGTGACAGAAATGTTCAACCAGGGCAGAGCCTTCGCCACGGTCCGCCTGCCATTCTGCGGCCACAAAAACATCTGCTCGCTAGCCACAATTCAGAAGATCCCGCGGTTGTTGGTGGGTGCCTCCGATGGGTACCTGTACATGTACAACCTGGACCCCCAGGAGGGCGGCGAGTGCGCCCTGATGAAGCAGCACCGGCTGGATGGCAGCCTGGAGACGGCCAATGAGATCTTGGACTCTGCCTCTCACGACTGCCCCTTAGTCACTCAGACATACGGCGCAGCTGCAGCAAAAGGTACTTATGTGCCTTCATCCCCAACGAGACTTGCCTACACAGACGACCTGGGTGCTGTGGGTGGCGCCTGCCTGGAGGACGAGGCCAGTGCCTTGCGCCTGGATGAGGACAGCGAGCACCCGCCCATGATTCTTCGGACTGACTGAACTTGACCTGTGACCTCTGACCCGGGGAGCAGAGAACACTGGCTTCACAGAGGACTTTGTGCATTGCTGCTATGAACTTTGACCTGAGTCGGGGGAGAGGATGGCAGAGACTTTATTAAAAAAAAAAAAAAAAAAAATTGTAGTGGTAGTCTAACTCCATAACGCTGAGGACATACATCGTTTTCACTTCAGTGGCTTTTAAATCCTGCTTATGAATTTTAGCTTTTTGTTTGTTTGTTTTCTCTTTTTGCCAAAATTAACTGTTTGGTGAAGCCCGCAAAACCTCCTCGCTTTGCATGCATGAACGTGCCAAGCCAGCATAGGGGAGCTAGAAGCCACTTTCCAGGTACCTGCCGTTGGGTTTTTTAATATCTGTACATAATGCTGAGTGCATAAGGAAGCCGTGGCGTTGTGCACAGTGGGTCTGGTTGTCAAGGCCAGTTCTGCAGTGACAGGCCCAGGGGCTGCCCACCAGGTGTGCTGGGCGGACTTCGGCTGGGGCAGGAGCCCTCTCTCCCTGGGGCCCCACCTGGACCATTTTCCCTCCGTTTTATTTTGTTAATTAAGTTCTTTCCTAATTGGATCACTCTGGGATTTCTTCCATGGTGGACTTTTGTTTCTGATCTTGTTTTCCATGTGAATATTGGAGGAGAGCGAGGTTCTTTCTGATACTAAAAACCTTTCTTTCAGGCAGCAAATGAACTTAAAAGGTTGCCTGGACTCCCTGGAGCAAAGGAAAGCGATTTTGTTTGTATAATTAAATAATCTGTTCTTCTA
>NW_022164200.1:0-2273 GCF_008728515.1 Papio anubis
GCTCACTGCAAGCTCCGCCTCCCGGGCTTACGCCATTCTCCTGCCTCAGCCTCCCGAGTAGCTGGGACCACAGGCGCCCGCCACCTCGCCCGGCTAGTTTTTTGTATTTTTTAGTAGAGACGGGGTTTCACCGTGTTCGCCAGGATGGTCTCGATCTCCTGACCTCGTGATCCGCCCGTCTCGGCCTCCCAAAGTGCTGGGATTACAGGCTTGAGCCACCGCGCCCGGCCGAGAGAGATTTTCCATTGCAGGCTTTGGAGATGAAGGTGGCCACATGGTGGGGAATACGGGAGGCCTCTAGAAGCTGAAAGGAGCCCCCCAGTGACAGCTAGCAAGGAAATGGGGACCTCAGTCCTATGGCCCCATGGAACTGAATGACCTTGGAAGGGGATTTGTCCCCAGATCCTCCAGACAAGAACTCAACCTGACCAACATCTTGCATTTCAGCCTTGTGATGAGCAGACTCTGGACCAACACAGCTGTGAGCTCATACATGGATATTGTTTTAAGCTGCTAGGTCTGGGATCATTTGTTACACAGCCATAGAAAACCAATACACCCTCTGTCAAGGAAGCCTGAAAATGGAAGGCTCCTACTCAATCTACCCTCCCAGTATAGTCTAGTGGTTAGAGATAAAGGCTCTGGAGTCAGATGGAACGATGGGAGCTGCAGGCCAATTAGGGAATCAGGAAGCTGAACAGAAAATCACAACTTTGGGGAAAGTAGATGATACATGCGTTATGTTCTTGCGGATACGGCGGGGCAAAGACAAAACCTTATGTCTTTGAACTCCCCCTTGGAGTCCGGCATAGGCCTGAGTGGAGCTCCCTCCTCAAGATTCCCTTTGCATTGGCTTCCCTGAGGAAGGATTTGTATTTAGAGTTCTGCTGTAGAACCTCTTTCTCTTGGTCTAAAATGAAGCCTGAGACCAAGGCCTTACACCGTTAAGGGAGGAGGTGACCCTGGGCCCAGGAAGAG
This sequence comes from Papio anubis, assembly GCF_008728515.1. NCBI lineage: Eukaryota > Metazoa > Chordata > Mammalia > Primates > Cercopithecidae > Papio > Papio anubis. Next base: position 979 of record NW_022164200.1, read on the forward strand.
GGTGGGTCCAGTCTCCCAGTTCTGTCCCTGGCATGTACTCTCCCCAGGCCTATCCCACCCCCAAATCCTCCCAGGTTCCAAACCCTGAGGCCCCACTGACTGTCCCTCAAGAAATCACCGAGGCTGGGCACGGTGGCTCACGCCTATAATCCCAGCACTTTGGGAGGCTGGGGCAGGTGGATCACTTGAGGCCAGGAGTTCAAGACCAGCCTGGCCAACATGGTGAAACCCCATCTTTACTGAAAATACACAAATTAGCCAGGCATGGTGGCGGGTGCCTGTAATCCCAGCTACTCGGGAGACTGAGACAGGAGAATCGCTTGAGCCTGGGAGGTGGAGGTTGCAGTGAGCCAAGATTGCACCACAGCACTCCAGCCTGGGTGACAGAGAGAGATTCTGTCTAAAAAATAAAATAAAATAAAATAAAGAAAAGAAAAGGAAAGAAAAAAGAAATCGCCGGGCCCTCTCTATACCCATAAGCACAGCCTTGACCGAAGTCCTGACGACTGGGCATACAGCTCAAATCCCCAGGGAGATACCACTATACACACACACACACACACACACACACACACACACACACTAGGGTGGCCATCATCCAAAAGACAGACCACAGCAAGCGCTGGAGAGGATGTGGGGCAACTAAAACCCTGGTACACTGCTGGTGACAAGCAAGAGCGCACAGCTGGTTTGGAAAACAGCTTGGCAGTTCCTCAAATGGTTAAGTATGAAATTAAGCAAATGGTTACATGTAAATACCACCCGGCAATTCCACTCCTAAGTATACATCCAAGAGCAATGTCAACATATGTCCACGCAAAACCTGTACACAGACATTCAGAGCATCGTTATTCATAGTAGCCAAGAAGTAAAAACAGCTCAAATGTTTATGAGCTGATGAGTGGGTAAACAAAATGTGGGACAGTCATACAAAGGGACACGATAGGGCCATATAAAAGGGACCAAGCCCTGATGCAGGCTGCGAGACAGATGAACCTTGAAAACGGTACACTTAGTGAAAGAAGGCAGACACAGCAGGCCACAGAAGGTATGGCTCCGCTGACATCCAAGTCCAGAGCAGGCAAATCCAGAGAGACAGAAAGTGGATCAGTCATTGCCAGAAGTTGGGGGAGGGGAGAATGGGAGTCATTGTCATTACTAATAGGTATGGGGTTTCTTTTTGGGGTAAAACTGCTAGTGGTGATGGTTGCACAGCTTTGTGAATATGCCAAAAAACACAACCAAAACAAAAAAACCCCACTAAATTCTATACTTTTTTTTTTTTTTTTTTTTTT
>NW_022164201.1:0-2273 GCF_008728515.1 Papio anubis
GCTCACTGCAAGCTCCGCCTCCCGGGCTTACGCCATTCTCCTGCCTCAGCCTCCCGAGTAGCTGGGACCACAGGCGCCCGCCACCTCGCCCGGCTAGTTTTTTGTATTTTTTAGTAGAGACGGGGTTTCACCGTGTTCGCCAGGATGGTCTCGATCTCCTGACCTCGTGATCCGCCCGTCTCGGCCTCCCAAAGTGCTGGGATTACAGGCTTGAGCCACCGCGCCCGGCCGAGAGAGATTTTCCATTGCAGGCTTTGGAGATGAAGGTGGCCACATGGTGGGGAATACGGGAGGCCTCTAGAAGCTGAAAGGAGCCCCCCAGTGACAGCTAGCAAGGAAATGGGGACCTCAGTCCTATGGCCCCATGGAACTGAATGACCTTGGAAGGGGATTTGTCCCCAGATCCTCCAGACAAGAACTCAACCTGACCAACATCTTGCATTTCAGCCTTGTGATGAGCAGACTCTGGACCAACACAGCTGTGAGCTCATACATGGATATTGTTTTAAGCTGCTAGGTCTGGGATCATTTGTTACACAGCCATAGAAAACCAATACACCCTCTGTCAAGGAAGCCTGAAAATGGAAGGCTCCTACTCAATCTACCCTCCCAGTATAGTCTAGTGGTTAGAGATAAAGGCTCTGGAGTCAGATGGAACGATGGGAGCTGCAGGCCAATTAGGGAATCAGGAAGCTGAACAGAAAATCACAACTTTGGGGAAAGTAGATGATACATGCGTTATGTTCTTGCGGATACGGCGGGGCAAAGACAAAACCTTATGTCTTTGAACTCCCCCTTGGAGTCCGGCATAGGCCTGAGTGGAGCTCCCTCCTCAAGATTCCCTTTGCATTGGCTTCCCTGAGGAAGGATTTGTATTTAGAGTTCTGCTGTAGAACCTCTTTCTCTTGGTCTAAAATGAAGCCTGAGACCAAGGCCTTACACCGTTAAGGGAGGAGGTGACCCTGGGCCCAGGAAGAGGGTGGGTCCAGTCTCCCAGTTCTGTCCCTGGCATGTACTCTCCCCAGGCCTATCCCACCCCCAAATCCTCCCAGGTTCCAAACCCTGAGGCCCCACTGACTGTCCCTCAAGAAATCACCGAGGCTGGGCACGGTGGCTCACGCCTATAATCCCAGCACTTTGGGAGGCTGGGGCAGGTGGATCACTTGAGGCCAGGAGTTCAAGACCAGCCTGGCCAACATGGTGAAACCCCATCTTTACTGAAAATACACAAATTAGCCAGGCATGGTGGCGGGTGCCTGTAATCCCAGCTACTCGGGAGACTGAGACAGGAGAATCGCTTGAGCCTGGGAGGTGGAGGTTGCAGTGAGCCAAGATTGCACCACAGCACTCCAGCCTGGGTGACAGAGAGAGATTCTGTCTAAAAAATAAAATAAAATAAAATAAAGAAAAGAAAAGGAAAGAAAAAAGAAATCGCCGGGCCCTCTCTATACCCATAAGCACAGCCTTGACCGAAGTCCTGACGACTGGGCATACAGCTCAAATCCCCAGGGAGATACCACTATACACACACACACACACACACACACACACACACACACACTAGGGTGGCCATCATCCAAAAGACAGACCACAGCAAGCGCTGGAGAGGATGTGGGGCAACTAAAACCCTGGTACACTGCTGGTGACAAGCAAGAGCGCACAGCTGGTTTGGAAAACAGCTTGGCAGTTCCTCAAATGGTTAAGTATGAAATTAAGCAAATGGTTACATGTAAATACCACCCGGCAATTCCACTCCTAAGTATACATCCAAGAGCAATGTCAACATATGTCCACGCAAAACCTGTACACAGACATTCAGAGCATCGTTATTCATAGTAGCCAAGAAGTAAAAACAGCTCAAATGTTTATGAGCTGATGAGTGGGTAAACAAAATGTGGGACAGTCATACAAAGGGACACGATAGGGCCATATAAAAGGGACCAAGCCCTGATGCAGGCTGCGAGACAGATGAACCTTGAAAACGGTACACTAAGTGAAAGAAGGCAGACACAGCAGGCCACAGAAGGTATGGCTCCGCTGACATCCAAGTCCAGAGCAGGCAAATCCAGAGAGACAGAAAGTGGATCAGTCATTGCCAGAAGTTGGGGGAGGGGAGAATGGGAGTCATTGTCATTACTAATAGGTATGGGGTTTCTTTTTGGGGTAAAACTGCTAGTGGTGATGGTTGCACAGCTTTGTGAATATGCCAAAAAACACAACCAAAACAAAAAAACCCCACTAAATTCTATACTTTTTTTTTTTTTTTTTTTTTT
>NW_022164202.1:0-2271 GCF_008728515.1 Papio anubis
TTTTTTTTTTTTGAGACGGAGTCTCGCTCTGTCACCCAGGCTGGAGTTCAGTGGCCGGATCTCTGCTCACTGCAAGCTCCGCCTCCCGGGTTTACGCCATTCTCCTGGCTCAGCCTCCCGAGTAGCTGGGACTACAGGCGCTCGCCACCTCGCCCGGCTAGTTTTTTGTACTTTTTAGTAGAGACGGGGTTTCACCGTGTTAGCCAGGATGGTCTCGATCTCCTGACCTCGAGATCCGCCCGTCTCGGCCTCCCAAAGTGCTAGGATTACAGGCTTGAGCCACCGCGCCCGGCCAACATTGCCTGTTTTATTTCTCTGTTCAATGAACAGCTGCTTTTGGCAGGCTGGGTTCTCAGCAGTGGCAGCTGCCAGGTCAGCCTTGGTGAGTCGAGTCAGTTGCTGTGCCCATGCAGTGTCCATCCCAGCCACCACGGCCACTTTGTGCACAGACTCCATGAGCAAGCCCTGTGCGGCTGAGTGGCATCGTCCATCAAGCCATCTTGCCCACCTGATTACAGGGAGCCCCAGCCCCTTGGAGCCCCTCTGTTAGGCATCCACGTGCAACCACTATCATCACACAGTCTGCCCATAGCAAGAGGCCAATGCAAACCTCTCTACCCCCTAATTTTTCATCTTTATTTTTCCCAAGTTCCTGACTTGCAAGCAAACCCATGAGCCACTGCCCATGATTCATTCACTCATGCACTACTGGGGCATCATTTCACACCCCCCACCTTCCATGGGCCTGTGTGGGATTTGATTTCTAGTTCCTGGCTCAACAGCCATTAGCAAAGCTGTTTTGGTGTCAGCTCCCAAGCCTACTGCTCTTGTTGTAGGTTCTCCTCCTTATATCTGAGTCACAGGCATTTATTTCCTGGGATTTTTAATAATTGCACTGATTTGTTCAATGTAGCATTTCTAAAGACTTCCAGCAAGGGAGATTCTATATTAGCTTAGAGAGAATTGTTTCAAAACATCAGAAATGTATACTGGAATGAAGGACAACATGCATGGAGAAAGGTGGACAAACCATGAGTGGGCCGTGGATTTTCATAAAGTGAACAGTTGAACAAACAACAGTCACATCAAGGTACAGCATTTCCAGCCTCCAGGAAACACCCTTAGGTTCTACTTGATCATAAATCACCCCCCGATGCTAGAGCAGGCACTTTCTTCATTTCTAACACCACAGATGAGATCCATCAGATCTGAATACAGTCACCCTCATGTCCCAGGTCTTGCTGTGTGTGATTGTAGCCTATTCACTTCAATGGCTGTCAGTGCTCCATTTTACAAAGAGCTCACTCTTCTGTCCCTGCACTGTTGATAAACATGTGTGTTATATCCAGATTTTACAAACTGTGCTGCTATAAATAATATTTTCACATATTTTGGGACACAAATGCATGCATTTCTATTGGTATATAACCAAGAGTGCAATTGCTGGGTCGTAGGTGAGTGAATGCTTGGTTTAGTCTCTCAAAACACAAGTGTCTATGGAACCGACAAATAATAGACAGGGGTAAATCTCTTATTCTAGAAATTATTTAGCTAATACATGAAAAGAAATGAAAGACTGAGACTATAACCCTTTTGCAATCCACAGTGAACTAACAGATTTCGCCATTGAACAGCAATGGCAATTAACATCACAAGAAAAGAATTAATCAATATTACATTATTCTTCTTGATGAAAAACATGATATTGTACTGTGAATCCTGAAAATCTGAGACAGATCTCAGTTAATTTAGAAAGTTTATTTTGCCAGCGTTAAGGATACATGCCCATGACACAGCCTCAGGAGGTCCTGACTACATGTGCCCTAGGCTGTCAGAGCACAACTTGGTTTTATACATTTTAGGGGGACATGAGACTTTAAGGGGACATGAGACAGTGATCAACATATGTAAAATGAACATTGATTCCGTTCAGAAAGGTGGGACAACTCAAGCAAGGAGGGGGCTTCCAGGTCACCGGTAGATGAGAGACAAATAGTTGCATTCTTTTGAGTTTCTGATTAGCCTTTCCAAAGGAGGCAATCAGACATGCATTTATCTCAGTGAGCAGAGGGGTGACTTTGAATAGAATGGGAGGCAGGTTTGCCCTAAGCAGTTCCCAGCTTGACTTTTTCCTTTAGCTTAGTAATTTTGGGGCCCTAAGATTTTATTTTCCTTTTACATTGGTATTTTGATAGGGACTGAATTGAATCTGTAGATTGCTTTGGGTAGTATGGACATTTTAACAATATTTATCCTTCTAACCCATGAACA
>NW_022164203.1:0-2271 GCF_008728515.1 Papio anubis
AGGTTGTGTGTACCAAAATGTTAGTAAGGATCATCTAGGCATGTAGGATTATCGATGGTTTTTATCTTCCTAAAATATTCTCTGATAACATTACACATATGCATATGTCTATGTCTTTTATATGGTTTTCAAAATTTAAATCAAAGGGAAGTGAACTAGTTTCCCCCTGAAACCCCCTTTGGTTGTGACACTGTGCTGCTTTGTTTCGTCTTTCCCAACATATGGCCCAGGTCTGAATTGATCAGTCAGTGATATTTTTCACATCCATGTTTTCTAATAGATAATGTTTTCATTTACCTCATTCAGTTCATCACCAAGTCCTGCCATTTCCACCTCTTCAAATATTCCTTAATTCCATTCCCTTCTCTCTTCCACACTCATCACTTTAGACGAAACCACCACCCTCTCTTACCCAGTCCATGCAGTAGCTTTCAAATTACTTGCCATCCCTGCCTGCCACTTAATCCATTCTCCACACAACAATAATGATCCTAAAAGGTAAATAAAATCATATCACTCCTTCCTCAAACTCTTTCAGTGGCTGCCACTTCCAGTTCATGTGGAGGAAAACCAGTGCCTTAAAAATGCCCTTAGGTTCCTGCATGAGTTGGCCCCTTCTTACCTTTTCCTCTCATCTGATACTGTTCTTTGCTCATTATACTCCAGCAACATGGTCTTTCAGTGTTTTGCAACCCACCGAGTTCTTTTCTGTCCTTGGGCCTTTTTACAAGCAAACTATCTTCAGGGAGCTCTCTTACACCTACTCTGTTCCTCAGTCTGGCTTTTACTCAAGCTTAGTTCTCAATTTTCACGACACTTCATCAAAGAGACCTTTCCTGTCAATCGAAATTCATTTTTCCCAGTGCACTCTCTCATGGCATCTTGTAGTTATTTTTCATAGTATTTGTCCATTTGTAACTTTTATTTTAATATCTGTGACCTCCCATAGTCTGTAAGCTCCTAAAGCGAAAAGCTATATTTTTTTCCAACCACTGTATCCCTAACTCCTAGTACAATTCCTGGTGTAAATAAATAAATAATATTTATTTGTAGAATGAATACATTCATCACCATTCCTATTCAGAAAACTTCCACACCCTGAAAGATGGATACTCTCACAGTAAACCTGAATGTACAAAGTATGAAAACAACCTCTTAGTTTGGAGGCAGATTATTATTCTTGGCCCAACCCAAGTGCTAAATTAGCAATGAAGGATCTTACCCATAAGGTGGCAGTACTTGCCTAGATCTTGGATACAAATTCCTAGGTGTCAAGGCTACATGCCCGTTTAATGAGAGTTTTGTGTTTGGAGATTTGGCAAAATATCGGTGCCTAAGTAGGGAAAGAGAAGAACTTGACAGTTGTGGAATTATGGGAGAAAAGCCTCTACCCTATTGCTGTGTATTCCTTACTGCCTCAAAAAATTTGAAGGGATACATTGAAGGCTTTAGAAAGGAAAAGTGGTAAGATTGGGAGTCAGTAAGATCTGGTTTTGAATCCCAGATTTACCAGCTATCAACTGTACCTTTGGGCAAGTTAATTGATTTCTCTGAGCTTTTGTTTCCTTTTCTGTAAAATGGGGATTATGATATCTGCCTTTCAGGATTATAATATAATGCTTCTGTCTCATAGCAAGTGCTGAATAAATGCTAATTGTTCTCAATTTCTTTCATGTAAGGCCTTCCTCACTAAGGAGCTTTGAAGGATTTCTGTTAGAGAATCCTGGGGGTTCAAAGTCTAGTGCATGAGTTTAGAGCATGCTCTGCCCTAGCTATGTAGGGAGCAGATGTACTTGTCTTTTCTTTGGGTTCTGAGATTAAAATAAATTAGAAAAGAATCTACTAGCCTACCCAAAGAGAGGTGCTTAGATGTACATACTTCATCTTACCTGCTGTAGTCAGAAACCATTTTGGAGTGGATTTTCTAACTCTTACACTGATTGGGCTCTATTTTTTTATGTAGTCCACTATAAGTTCGTAGTGGGGACAGTAGCTTGTGTAGCAGAGATGTCATGGGCTTCCTGCTTCCCTCTTCCATGCCCGGAACTGGCTTTACTAGACCGCAGCACTGTTTCTCAAGGAGTCTGGATGTGATCTGGAATCTTTGTCATGGAACTCTGGAAAACATTTTACAGTACTGTACATAGAGGTGTGATTCCAAGTTGCTTCTTAATTTTCTAGAACCTGCCAGGATCATTTACCAGCTCAGGGTATTGACATTTGCTGTTTCCTTCCTCTCTAGAGTGCTCTTCCCCTGCACCTTTACATGGC
>NW_022164204.1:0-2271 GCF_008728515.1 Papio anubis
GAGACTCATCTCACATGCAATGACACACATATGCTCAAAATAAAGAGATGGAGAAAAATCTACCAAGGAATGGAAAACAGAAAAAAGGAAAGGTTGCAGTTTCTGACAAAACGGGCTTTAAACCAACAAAGATCAAAAAAGACAAAATCTTCATGCTCCAGGCAGCTGATGATGACAGTAAAGTCTGTCTCTGACCCATGACCACTGAACCCCTCTGGGATGCCAGTGGCCCTGCTGGATGCACCATAGATGAGAAGCCAGGGAGCCTCCCCAGGTTTCCGCTGATACAAGGCTAAGGAGCTTCCAGTGTTCTGACGGCACCCACAGACGAGAGGGTCTCTTTACCCTGAAGACAAAGACAAGGAGTCAGGAGACCGCATCAGCATAACATCTCTGGAGGTACCTGAGATTGGAATAAAACAGGAAAGTCATCCATATAAACTGCATCAAGTATACCATACTTATAGTATAGCCACAGTCACTGATCTACATTGAATTATAATTACTGTTCTTGCTCAGCAGGGATGCCAGGCCAGAGGAACCAACAAGATTGAGAGAGGTTCAGTGCAGAGACATCTCCTCTTCTCCTCACCTGGGAGCTAGAGTTACAAGAGGCAGAGAAGCTGAGCTGGGGCTTCCATAAGTCTTTCTGGGTCCTAACTGAGCAGCTCTTCCCCTGAGGTCTGACCCAGGCATTGATATGGGCTCTAGATAGCAGCGTGGCTGGGAGGAACATGCAAAGAAGTATGGGAAGGGGCCGGACTTCCAGCTGCAGAGACCACCTGCCTCCTCTTCTTTGCACTGAGAAGCCCCTGCCCAGCTGGTCAGGTCAGAAAGGCTATTGGCTCAGCATGGGAGTAGACCTTCTCCCCTCTGGACACTTAATTTTATCCCTGTCCTCCTACCTCACCAATCACCTAGACTCAGACAGATGGTGTTTAGTACAAACCTCTTGAAAGAAAAAATAAAAGTCTGTGGTTTCTTTTTCTCTTTTTTCCCCCAAAATGCCCAGTCGTCTTCCTTGCTGCATGATTGTACCTGGCTGAAGTCGTTGAACAGAAATTCATCTTCCATACACACGTTTCCTTTGCAGCTTATCCATCTTTTCTATGAGCCCTGAACATATTGAATTCTTTGGAAGAACTAGTAAAGGACATTACTTTGTTAGGCCAAGCCCTGTGGGTGCATGAATGATCACAGCTGCAAAGATAAGCAGACTCCAGGCTCAGACTCTTCAGCATGTGATTCCACTCCCTGCAGACAGACGATGGTGCTGTCCAGCTGGCCAGGAAAAATAGGAGGGTGGTATTTTCTCTTCTCTAGAGCACTCCATTCTGCACAACACAGCCATTCACCCAGGCTCGATCATCTTCTACAGCTACACTGTAGGTCAGGGCCCGGCTTCCAGTCTCAGAGCACAGAACGCAGAGCAGATGTCCCCCACAACTCAGCACCCTGGCAGCTCCTCCCAGGTGCTCCAGTCACACAGGAGACCCTGTTCCAGCCTTTGAGCTCCCTATTGACAGTGAGACACCATCGCCCTTGCATTCCCAGTAATTCTTAGTTCATGGTACTCTCTTTTTTTATTGTGGGATTTGTTTGCCATCTACAGGCAGGTGTTTGACATAGCAACATATACGATTTTTAATTTAGTAGTAGTGAAAACTGATTCATTAATTCACATAAATAATATATTAAGTTAAATAAATCGAATATTTAAAAAACCAAAGACTAATTAAAGAGCTTAGAAAGAGTCTGAAGAGATTAAAAAAAAAGATTCCTTTCAGAGGAGGTGTGTAAGTCACAGATGAAAGTCTCTTTTACAGATGACTTTTGAGCAGTAAATATCAACAGCAAATGACAATTTCAAATAGGCTGCCAAAATGTGATTGGATATTCCAAGTTATTTCCAAATAATGTGTAAATACATTTTCAAATTGAAACAAACAAAACCGTGAGTTTATCGTGAGATTCACAGAGTGAAAAATTTCACAAATGTATGCTTTACCGAAAAGAACATTTATCCCTGACGGAAAGTTTAAATTTTCTTTGATCTTTAGAAAAAAACAGCTTTCTCTCCATTCTGTTCCACTCATGCTGCTGAGGAATGGGCATGGGGGCAATGACCGTGAGGAAGGAAGAAGGCTGTGCTCTCACGGTGGTTGTGCCTCCTGCCCGTCTGAGTGACCTTATGAAGCAGAGCCGTCCACACTACCAAGGTGACCCCCCTGTTTCTGACCTGCCATGGCATAGACAGAGAAACCTTGTCAT
>NW_022164205.1:0-2269 GCF_008728515.1 Papio anubis
TCAGTGTTTCTCTTTCCTCGAAGATGTTTTTTTCCTGTCTCTTAGAATCTCTTCTATAGGCTTGTTTTTCTAGTTCTCTTTCCTTTGTAATTTGTGGTTAATACCTGGCCAATTGTTAGTGACAAATTCCTTTCCCAAGAGGATCCTTGACACCTAAACCAGCATATTCTCTCATTCTTTTAATCTGTTCTTTTCTTTTTCTTTGAGACGGAGTCTCGCTCTGTCGCCCAGGCTGGAGTGCAGTGGCACGATCTGGGCTCATTGCAAACTCCGCCTCCCAGGTTCACGCCACCATCCTCCTGCCTCAGCCTCCCGAGTAGCGGGGATTACAAGCGCCCGCCACCACGCCCGGCTGATTTTTTGTATTTTCAGTAGAGATGGGGTTTCACCGTGTTAGCCAGGATGGTCTCTATCTCTTGACCTTGTGATCCGCCCGCCTTGGCCTTCCAAAGTGCTGCGATTACGGGTGTGAGCCACCACACCTGGCCACACATGTTTATGGTAAAATTTTGTGATGGGAAAACTGTCATCCCAGAAAATTTTGAGACCTGATGCTTAGGCCTCAGCAGCTCGGAAAATACGTACTTCTGTCCCAGAACACCCAAACGTCAACCTGTCATTCTCCACCAGGAACAAAATGTAACTGGGGACGTTGTCGTACGCTTGCCCTCGTCACCCTGGGCGTGTTGGCTGGTATCCGATTCTTATGGATTCCCGTTCTTGCCTGCACGTGCCTGATAGCAGATCAACGACAATAGCCATTGGAAGCTTAGGAAAAGCGTTTGTAATGTGAAAAAATAGAGGACCCTTTAGCCATCACCTGACTTTCTGTTGAATTGGGAAATATCCTCCTACCATCCACGTGGGACGGCCTTCCCGATGTGACCCTCCAAGACCATCCCTGGGGGATAAAACCCCACAAATGCATCAGCCCGTGTGCTGGGGACGGGGCATCGTCACGCCAGGTGTGACTGGGAAGGAGGATGGTGAGGCAGTGTAGGGAAAAGAAAGATCAGACTGTCACTGTGTCTATATAGAAAGGAGTAGACATAAGAGACTCCACTTTCTTCTGCATTTGAGATGCTGTTAATCTGTGACCCTATCCCCAACCTTGTCCTTGCAAGAGACATGTGCTGTGGTGACTCAAGGTTTAAAGGATTTTGGGCTGTGTAGGGTGTGCTTTGTTAAACAAGTGCCTCAAGGCAGTATTCTTGTGAAAAGTCATCACCATTTTCTTAATCTCAAGTGTACATGTCCCTGGGTACTTGAGATTCAGAAAAACATGTACACTGCCAAAGGTCGCAGGGACCTCTGCCTAGGAAAGCTAGGTATTGTCCTGTTGGAACCGAACTCTCGATTCCCTCCTGGGCAGGGGTCGCCGCGAAGGATCACCGACACGAGGTTCACAGCAGAGAGTTATTTATTACTAGCGCGCTAGGGTCCCAAGCTCTAAGTTGGCCCTGGGACCCCGACTGCTTGTTACAGGCTGTTTATATAGGCAAACACAAGTTCAAACACAGCTTATGGCGCGAAATTCAAACAAAGCTTAAGGCGTAAAATGATTGGGTCTAGCTATAGCCTGAGCAAGGGGTCTTGGTTTAATTGGTTAGAGCAGGACCTTATGAGGTTCTTTCCTGGAGTTGTTGATTCCGGGAACTTCGAGGCAGGGTGAGACCCCTGGAATTGGCAGGGTGGGACCTCATGAGGTTGTTTCCCGGAATTGGCAGGGTGGGACCCTATCAGGGTGGGACCCTATCGAGGCAGGGTGGGACCCTATCGAGGGCCACCTGGTGCTAACTTTTTAGGTTTTGTGAGGCCTAGTTTCATTTCTTCCTCTTTTTGTGTCAGAGGCTCAATCTTGAGCCTCTTCTTCAGTCCTAAGGGTCTGGTATTGTTGGGTCAGAACCATAGCATGTACTATGTTTAATCTATTTTTAATAAGGGTGAGTAAGCGGTTGAGTATGCACGGCCCGAAAGTCAGGATGAGCGTGAGTAGGATGAGGGGTCCTAAGATGGTGGAGATTAGGGTGCTAAACCAAGGGGATCGATTGTACCAATTTTCAAACCAATTTTGCTGAGATTCTCTCTCTTTTTTTCTCTTGTCTAATCTTTCTCTTAGTTTTGCCATAGAATCCTTGACTGCTCCTGAATGATCTGCATAAAAACAACATTGCTCTTTTAGGGCTGCACAGAGCCCGCCCTCTTTTAGAAAGACAATTTCTAGTCCTCGTCGGTTTTGTAACACAACTTCCGACAGGGAAGTTAAAGA